>NC_046167.1:80527678-80725178 GCF_011064425.1 Rattus rattus
ACCATTTTAAATGGTTCTAGGTCCCTATACTCAGGTGTGATAGTATGGATGTCAGATGGCAACCTCAGGTTTATAAAAGACAGCAATCTTTTAAATTGTTGTTGTTGTTGTTGTTATTATTATTATTATATGTTGGGGTGTGTTTTGCCTGCATATATGTCTGTGTATCACATACGTGCCTGGTCCCCACACACCTTTGTGACCTTAGGTCCACAAAGGTCAGAAGAGGGCATTGTATCCCCTGTCACTGAGAATTGAACCCAGCTATGGCCATACCAGCCTAAAGGTGCAGGATCTCATCTGAGAATTGAACCCAGGTCCTTTGGAAGAGTAGCCAGCGCTCCTAACTGACGAGCCACCTCTCTGGCTCTTAAGAACAGCCATCTTAAGTTTTCAAAAATCTTAATTTTGACTCGAGTCCTCGTCTTAACAGAAAAGCCTTTTTTGTCAACATTTCCTGTTCCCCAAGTGACCCTGGTGTCTTGGAAGCTTGCAGCCAAGAAAGCAGGAGGTGGCCCTCCCTTCGCCGGTCCAGCTGCAGATGACAGCCTGTGCATGAGGAAGGCAGCCTTTCAGACACCCGAGCCTCTTGTAGCTTGCCTTGGCTTTATTAGCCCCAGCATGATAGCCTAGGAGCCTGCTGCATGCTGCTTCCCCTCAAGAGATCTTGATGGTGGCCTTTGAAGTTGGTTCTTCCTTCTGGGTTATGTTGTAATTGTCTTTTACTCCTCAGTGGCTTCCTCTGAATAGTGTCCCATCCCTCCCTGGGAATCCATGCAGGCACCAGAACAACGCTTTTCACGTCAAGTGACCCTCTGCCTCTGTCTTCCCTATGGCTGGCGCCTGTGACCTCAGACTTGGCTACCAGGATCCGTGTCGTGCATCGCCTTCAGTGTTTGATGTGCAATCAGCATTCGTGTCTATGAGACCCAGATAAAAGGTGCCGAGATGTGCGTGGCTGTTTCCCAGATCCGCACTTCTTCCTGGGAATCACGTGGGTCCTGCCCTTAAGTGTGGTTGATAGATCTTAGTAGTCACTCTGTTGCGGAAAACTGGTTTTCCCTCTCCCAGCAACTATCAATAGCAAACAGCTTCTTGGGTCAGGATGCGACTTGTGCCTACTTCCTCTTCTCTGTGCTGGGATTGTCTTAATCATGTTCGGGTCACTACTGAGTGGAATGTAAGAATAGTTCTGTTGGCTCCAGTCGAAGTGCCTTCTTTTAGGTACCTACACTCCAAGAAAACCATTCCAGTCCCCCTAGCCCTTGTAATTTCTACGCTTGAGGATACAAGAGCCCCACTAACAATTAACACAATGTCCTTGGGGATAATGTTCCAGGTTCAACCATTCGGTCTCCCGTATATGTATGTGCACATGTGTGTATGTATATGTCCGGGTATACACCGTGTTTCCCTAGGCACACCATACTCTGATCATCACTCAGCTTATGTGAAAAGTACAGTCTCTACCTCCTGCATCCGTGAAATTATAAAGCTTTGTGTACGGATTTAGGGAGGAGACAAATGAGGGTTCCATTCCTTGTTAGATCCCCCATGCCCGTGTAAACTTGAGAAGTAAATTTACGAGTCTAAATTTCTTTTTCTTCATCTGTTACATGGATTGACTATGAAGACACAGCCTATTTTGTGTGACAGTTCAATAAAGGTGATGGCGTATAATGGTGGTTTAATGTCAACGCCAGCCACTCTAGCAATTAGTAAAACAATAATTATAATAGTTAGCATTGTCTGACTATGTCTGGAAGCTCAGCCAGAACCCTCCCTCCCAACCACATACGCTCCTGAGAAAGAAACAACTTCCCTTTGGGCTTTCTATTCCTTCCCCGATCTGAGCATTCTGCCTTCCTTCCAGCCCTTGAACAGAGCCTCAAGGACTGCGGTGACATTTCTGCTGCCACATTGTGATTTGCAACAGGGGAGTCAGAGAAAATGACTGCATCTCTGATAGTAGGGCCTGTTCCCTACTAGAAAACAACTCCACAATGAGCTTTGGCTAAGGTGGTGCACCCTCTTCCTTAGCAGGACTCGGGAGGTGCCCTGGCCCTAGGAGGCCTGTGTGCGGTCACTGTGGTTATCTTACCAAATCTCTCTCTCAAAAGTGGGGTTTCTCAGCCCTCAATAGAGGCCAATTGTGTCACTCCCCAGAGAGTGTTGGATGCCTTCCCAGATAAAACATCTGTCCTTCCACATTAAACTTCGGGGGTCCCCTAGAGCTGGGACAGATTATTGACAACTCTATTTATTCCCCAATCAGGGAAGTGCTTTTTTATTTTGCAAAACATCTGTAGACAAGGCTGCTAGCCAAGCTGGCCCCTTGCAGCTCAAGGGGAAAATCTTACCTCAAGACATCGAAAAGCTGCTGACAGACCAGGAGGCAGCTTGGAAGCCCCTGTTGATGAGGAGGCCCCAGATGTAGGCTGGTTTGCCAGTGGAGTAGGGGGCAAGGTCAGGGAAATGCCTTGGGCCTGGATGGCCTGTGGAGCTCAAGTGGGTGGAGAAGATCCTAGGACCACAGGTCTGTGGCCTCAGCACTTCAGGGCTGACCCAAACAGATTTGATGGATGAAGCGGTCAGTCAGGGCTCCCTCTGTGGAGTCTCCCCAAATCTGGTGAGACAATCCATAGGGGACCCTTCTGCTCTATTCACGACCTTCTCAGAGAATTCTATAAATTCTTTCACTTCTTTCTGCTGTTCAGCATTTCTGTGTGCGTGGGAGGTCGGTTCAGGGCCAGATGCTCCTGCTTTAGCCTCCTTGGGATCACTAGGGCACCCCAGAGTGCTGCATATGCTTGGGGTGGCTTCTCTTTGATGACTTAAACATTCTCCGTCTACTTTTGGTGCCATAGTTGAAGCTCATCCTAGAAAACATTAAAAATAGGAAGTAGGTAACGGCCACATTGTTGAAATACAGCTACTAAAATGTTTCAATGTGTTCTGTCTACTCTTTTCTTGTTTTTTACTTTGTTAAAATTTGTTTCTCTTAGGCATATTAGCATTTTGCCTCAATGTAAATGTTTGTACTGCAGGTGTGCCTAATGTCCTCAGAAATCAGAAGAGGGCATTGGATCTGCTGGAACAGCGGCCAAGTGGGTGCTGGGAACCAAACAGGTGGAAGCAGCCAGTGCTGGGCCACCTCTTCAGCCCCTGGTTTGACTTACTGACCTGTTTTTATCGAGACTTTTAACTAATAGTCCCTATATGATATACATTTTATGTTGATATTTATACATGAATACTTTATGGTACTGTGAGCCACGCTTACAATTTTTAATTACATAATATGCTGTGTTAAAATTTAACTTGAGAGGCAGGTTTATATTTACACACACACACACACACACACACACACACACACACACACACACACACACACACACACACACTCTTAAGGCCATAAAACTTTCCAAAGAAAATAATGTAAGATTTCTGTCCTTGGCTTTAAGACTTCCTAAGTATGGCATAGCAAATGAGATTGTACCCAAATTGAAGATGTCTGATGTTCTGTAAATATATCAAGTGTGTGTGTGTGTGTGTGTGTGTGTGTGTGTGTGTAAGTCCAGACATAATGGGAGAAAATATCTCAGAGGGTTTACTTCATATATGTACATGTAAAAGTACTCTTTCGTATGTTTGTATCAACTTCATTTAGAGTCACAGGTAGTAAGAACTCAAGGTGAAGTTATCAACCAGCTGTGGCATTTCCAGTTTAATCAATACTTTTCAGCAATAAACACGCATAAGCTATTAATCTATCAAACAATCACACGCTAACCAAACAGCAGAAAGGATCACACTTGAGTACGCGGTGTGGTCTCCCCATTTCCTCTGTTCTGGGGCCAAGCCGGTTATAAGCGACACAGACTACCTATCTGGGGTGACAGAAAGCACACTAGTTGCCCCAGGGACAAGGACATTCTCAGAGTATAGTTGAATGACTACACATTCTATAGCTCATGGCAGAAATACAGATCCCTTGGGAAATGGAAGTCAGACTCCATACCGGGATGCCGTTTGTAACCGAGTTTACTAGCAACGGAAGGGGTGTGTTTAGAATAATATCTCATTATTCATTCTTGTCATAGTTGTTATTTTTATAAAAAAAAAAAAAAAAAAAAACCCAAAAAAACTCACAGGAATGTTTAAGTAGAATATTGTCAAGGGGACAGGGCCAGCAGAGGGCTCTGGCAGCAGGGTGAGAATCATTGGTTCAAATCTGCTGCTCTGTGGAGCTGGGAGGGGGTGGGGAAAGGGAGGGGGAGAAGGTGGGGGCTCCCTGCAGAGGGCTGAACATTGATTTTTACCTCTCTCTTACCATTGATTTTCATTTGGAGAATGGAAAATTGAAAGCATTTGTTTGGGGCCTTCCAGACAAACCACATTCTCTGATTGTGCAGGAGGGTAGTGCGCCCGGGGAGCGGACGGTCGGAATGGAACTTGCAATATCTAAGTGGACCCTTCAAAGCCTTGGGGAGCAGTGGGAACTCATCTATTTTTAAGTAAGGAGCGAGACGGCCCAACTTCCCAGAGGGCTGGGCCCCTCTAATAGTGTGTCCCTTCATCTCCACTTCCTTACTATCTGGAATAACAACTAATTCTGTGCACCAGCAAAAGAATTTAGATGCCATCGAGGCTTTTGGTACAGTAGACCAATCTCGGAGTTTTCTCTCTTTTATGTGAACTTGAAAAAAAAAGAATCAAAGTGTTCGAGGTCAGAGAGAAACACATCACAGGATGTGCCTCAAATACCAAACTCTCAGAGGATATTTGAAAGGATGAGGTTATTTTATCTCAGTTTTGTTTTACAACAAAGCACTGCCTCCCGCTACAGGGGCTTTGAACCGCTTGATTATACATACACCACATCGCTGTGGCGGCGCGGAAGGCACACGGCCACGTGGAAAGTGCCGGGCTCCCGGGCGCCGGGCGGGCTCTCTGATGCTCTCCCCATCAAGGCATGTTGCCGTGTCTTGGAGACCACCTTCATTACTGATGTGGCTCAGGTCCCTTCTGTGAGGGACCACATGCTACCTTGGGTTCTGTTTTAAGCTCAGAGGACATTCATGGGCAGGGTTCCGGTCCAAGAAGAACTTGTTATTCCTCTACTGCTTAAAAAAAAAAAAAAACACCACTTGGGAGTCCATCATTTTGGTGAACAGAAATGGCTCCACTGTGGTCTGTCATCTGGCAAAGGCGCACGATTTGTATAATCAGACCTCATGCCAAGTCTAAACCATGGAAGAGAAGGAGAGGGAAGCACAATGTTTCAACCCAGGGCCGGCTAGCTGCTTACTATGTTTCAGAGTAGTTTGCCTGAGTGGATCTCACAGCTGCCTGTCAGGACCGGGCTATGACCCCCAGATGACCTAAGCTGCCACTCAGGTTCCGTAAATAATTGTCCCAATTGCACATGGCCAGTGAGGAGCAGATTTTCATCTGTGTGCAACTCCCACCGTGTACCTATGTCACACAGCAGCCACTGGGGATGCAGATGGGAGCAGGTACCCAAAGACTATCTAAAAGGGGACGGCCACTGTTCTGGTCCCTGCAGTCCCTCCGATCAGAATCCCCCACCCCTTTCTCCTGGTACCTGTCCTTATTAAGCAATTGGTCTGGGCACTGATATTAAACCCATTTCCTCCCTTCTATGCCCACACACATTGTTCCTAGTCCCTTCTTCTCCTTTGTGTTTTTTTCTAAAAGTATACATTTAAAACAGGTGTCCCTTAAGCGTAGAGATGCTGTGTTGATTTAAACCTGGGAGATCTTACTACAGAAACACTGTCCATCCGTGCCCAGGATACAGCCGTGCCTGCTCCCGGGGTCCTCTCTGGGCACATTTTTGTAGCTCAGGCCCATCCCTTTCCTTCCTCTGTTTGCCTCTACGAAGCTGGAGGCCCTGATTGGCTGAATTTGTTGACAGGGGCAGCAGAGAGTAAAAAGCAATTTATGCCAGATATGTGAATAATTGCATGGAATTTTTCGTCCCTTGGAGCAAGGGGACAGCATGTAAGGCAGACACTGCACTGTGAGGTATGTGTCACATTGCAAGGCAGATTCACAAAGACATAATTGTTTTATTGGAATTCTTTGTCTCTTGAGAATTTCATGCAGGAGTAATATATTTACATCATTTCTCCCCCTCCTCTTCCCTTCAACTCCTCTCATATGTCCTCTTAAATTCAAGATTTCTTCAGTTATTATTCTCTCTCTCTCTCTCTCTCTCTCTCTCTCTCTCTCTCTCTCTCTCTCACACACACACACACACACACACACACACACACACACACACACACACACACACACACACACACCCCTTGGATTGGGTAACCTGTCCGAGTTCATTTCTAGAGAAAATGGGTTCTCCCTTCCCCAGCAGCTGAGGGATGGAGTGTGTAACTTTCCCTCATCACAATGTCCCATCAATTGGTGTTGTCACTGTACAGGTCTTGCTAAGGTCACCACAGCATTGAGCTTCCATGGGTTCAGCTTCCCTGTCACATACAGACTATTCTATCACCCAGTAGGCAACCTGGTCCTGTGATTCTGATAATTTTCCCTTCCCTTCCTCCTTGATTTCCGGAGCCTGGTTAGAAGTTACATCGGAGATTATCACTTAGGGTTGAGCGCCTTACTCTGCTTCTTTTCTTTGTAACTTTGTAACCGTCGCCATCTGCTGCAGAAACATGTATCCAGATCTACAAAGGTGCTTTTAGTTAAGCAAAGCACATTTTCTAATACACTGTGGCACCCTTGTATCGTCTTTCCTTTTCCCCACTTCTCTTAAAAGCCATATTCTCAATGCCAGCGGAAACTGGCTGGGTAGGGCAGGCTTAGCTGTCCCAGGCTCCCAGTAAGTCTCACAGCGTGGTGAGGCAGCTCTGGGATTTTGCCCTCATGGGCAAGAACTCTGCCTCACTTTTAGCCAAGCTTCCCTGCCTGCAAAAGTGGGTTCTTGTATCCCATTGACTAAAGCACTGGCTCCTTGTCATTCTTTCTTTGAGCCATTTCCTGTCTACAGGAGATGAAGAGTGTTTTATGGATGCTTTCTAGGACATGCCTGTGCCCAGATGTTAATAAGCCCAGCATCTGTGGTGCTGAGATGACTGGTTTCTTTGTGGGGCACAGGGTTGTTTAAGGACACCCTCCCATTTCCTGCTTCCACAACTGATGGCGGCATTCAGAGCGCTTCTGTTCTGCATGCTGTCTCAGATGTTGGGAGTATAGGTGGTGTTTCTGTGTCTGCTTATTAAGCAATATACCCAGTGGCAAATCTCTAGCTTCAGAACTCAGTGTGGGAGGGGGAAAGAGGGCTGTGAGGTAGGTGTGCCATTTTGAATAGATAATCGCTGGGGATGGTTTCCTTGTGGTATCATGTCATTGCTGAGGGCATGCAGGTGTGGATCACGTGATCACACTTGCACATCTGTCCCTGCTCATTGTGTAATAAACAAGATTAAGCACCCTGTGGTAAATTGAAGTTAATGCTCATCACCCATCCTGATGACACGGATTAGTCAGGTAGTCCTGATACATGTATCACCCAAAAGACTTGAAACAAAAGTCACAAGGTTGAAGTTTCCCATTTTTCCTCCTTTCTATTTTCGTTTCCTCAAATGCACTCTTTTTCCTGTATTATCATAAATCTGCTTTCACCCTCTGATCCTCATTGGGATCCCCTCTTCCCCCGCTTTCAATTCTGACATTTCATACCAGCTTAATCCAACCAGTGAACCGTGAAAGACAACTCCTTATGGGCATCAGACACTGTAGTGGAACCCATTCTGGGCACTGACCTTACAGATCCTTGGGTCAGAAAATGGGTTCAGGATGAATTAGATGGAGTTCCAAGACTCTCTTTAGAAGGACTTTGTGTTTTAAATAGAATGTTCCCAGGCTAATGTTCTGCTTTTAATGTTCTTCATGGGGAGGGTGGGCAGAAAGAAGGCCTTCATGCACAGAGGGATGAGAGAGATGGTGTTAATTAGTTTGGGGACCTTGGTTCTGTTCCAATGCTTACTCCTGAGTGATGCTTTTCCCGGGTCCACATTGAACCTGTACGCTTCCATCGTTGGGTGAGAAAAGGAGTTCTGGCCACCTGCCTCACCTCTGATGCCCTCCAAGTTATGATGCTTTCCAGTGAACCATGGGGTGAACTCCACTGGGTGATGCTGGTCTGATGAGAGAGGAGGCTATGGCTTAGCCTCTGGTGGCCGTGAGAAACCATAAATCAGAGAGGAGATGGTGGGGCTGCCCTCCTGTTGGGATTGAGATCCCTTTGCTCCCTGTGTATCATGTGATGACGGGGAAGTGTAGGGTTGGTGAAAGCTAGGGCTTGGCTCTCTCTGGCAAGGATTTCTGCAGCTTATATGTGCTTGTGATGGTGAGTGAGGTCCAGTAGGATGCTACTCCGTTGGAGTTTGTGATGATACCTTTATTCAACAAACATCATAGGTAGGTACCTTTCTCCACACACCATGCTGTGTGTTTAGAATTCTGTGATAGAGGGGTATAGTCTGTTCTTGCAGATATTAAAGTCTATTAGGAAAGACAGAATGCAACTGAAAATCTAATCACTGGTGGTTTAAGTGTTCTGTAGCTTAAGACATAGGACTCCATGCCAATTGCTTCTGTTTGATTGAAGAAGGAGGCCTCGAAACACAGGCAAGAGTAGGGGAAAGTATTCTTGGTAGAGGGAAAAGAGGCACAGGCTTCTGAGTGAGGAGGGAGGAGAAGGGTCCTGCTGTTCTAAAGGAAGCGAGGATAGAGCAGCCTGTATTGGTGGAAAAGGCAATGGAAGGTGTAAACCCGGAAGGAAGGTAGGGCTTTGTCACCTAGTGCCCTGACATCCTCAGACACAAGCTCTTATGGGCTCACTTCTCAGTCACGTAGGATGGATGGCTGGGCAACTTTAAGGAGGAGAGTCTGTGCTTCAGAAAAGACTGAGTTTCCTTGAGTTCTTGCTCTTTAAGACAGACTATGTGCTGTGGGAGAGTTGCTGGAGACACTTGTGCTTGTGTGCGTGCATATGTGTGGTGTGCAATGTGTATGTGTATGTTTGTGTGGTGTGTGTGTATGGTGTTTGTGTGTGATGTGTATGTGATAGGTGATGTGTGTATGTATGGTATGTGATGTATGTGTATGTGTGTAGTGTGTATGTGTGTGTATGTGTGTGTGTGTTATGTGTATGTGTGTGTATGTATGTATGGTGTGGTGTGTGTGTGTGTGTATGATGTGTGTGTGTGTGTGTGTGTGTGTATTTACAGAAATCCCAACCATCTCCATGTTGAGGAGCTTCTAGTAGAGGAAGGTAAGGTCACAGATGCACGACTCTAACCGAGAAAGTGGGCAATCCCACTACACAGCTGCAGTTCTAAGAAAGGAGTATCCTCTTGCAGTAAAGAAAGGTAGAAGGCAGAGAAGGGAACAGCAGCAGTCAATGTTAGTTGTTAGTACTCAGTAGTGGTTTAAGAGCAGCCAGGCAAGGAGACAATACGGTGACCAGCGTTGACACGTGGTATCCACATTGTCAGCTGTTAAGCGATAACTCTCCACGAACCCATCTTACATAGAAGAACCTCTCTGCCCTCAAGTCATCTTTCTGCCCTGAATCTCCACTCATGAATTCATGAGTCTAAACCCCACACCATGAATGACATCATAGTAAGTGAAGCAGTGCATGGGGTCCCTGGACCCCAGTGAGCACATGGTAAACATCAGTCTCTTAGGTGAGAGTCAGAGTCACCAAGAATGGGAGATGGGACAGTAGTAACTGTCATCCTCGGAGGTGCTCAGGATTACCCAAGTTCAAATGTGCCATGTTCTAGATCATATCATTGTTGCCTTCAACTTTCCGGCTGCTGTAACAGAGCGCCAGAGGCTGGATAGCTTATAAACAAAATAGAATTGTTTCTCAGATTCCTAGAGCTGTGAAATTCACAGCAGGTACCATGACTGGCGTGATCCATTTCCTGGTTTGTAGAGGTTCTTTTTATGCCAGGCCCTTCCATGGCAGGAGAAGCCACTGATAACTTCCGCAGCCTCCTTTCGAAGTTACTAATCTGGAGCTGGAGAAATACGCAGTGGTTGAGTAGGACTTGGGTTTAGTTCCCAGTACCCACATTGGGCAGCTCACAGCCACCGAGCTCCAGCCCCAGAGGATCATCCGCCATCTGTGGACATTGGGCATGCACACATACATGTCAGCAGAACACTCATACGGATAAAATGAAAATTAAAAATGAATAAAGAATGGTATAGCCACTAGTCTTACTCTTCAGACCCAATCACTACACAGACACTCCACGTTCAAATACTTCAGCATTTGGAATTTAGTTTCACGATGGAGAGGCAACAAAAGCATTTATTCTCTGTATTCTGTTCCAACCCTGGCTCCTGTCTTTACTCGTTTCCTATCAATAGTCTTCAACTTCCTTCAGTGTCAACTTTAAAGTTGAATTCCATACTGTCAAGAAAGAAGTAGATTAATCCCTCAGTGCTTGGCTTTCATATTTTGCCAAGTCGAATATCCACTGTCAGTGTTTTCAAGTTCTACCTTCCAAATGGATTAAGACATAAACACCAGTCAGCCAAGCTCTATGACACTTTAGAAGGGCTATGACCTTTCCTCCAGTTTCTGGTAGCATGTTTCCCATTTCTACCCGAACCCTCATCAGGACTTTATACACGTCCAAATCCCACCAAAGTTTTGTTTGGGTAACTGTCGTTTTTCTCTGTAAAGACCAGGGTTTTCTGTGAAGGCGTCTTCTTTTCCTTTTGCCTTGTCAGAGTTCCCCATAACAACCCAGGTCTGCTAATGGGGCTTTTCCTAGCTTGCAGGCTTCCAGACCTCTTCTAGCCTTCACTTCTTACTAGGGGTCAGATCCTCTTCCACAGTATAGGTCTCATTGCAGGGCAGCACACTTCTTTACCCCAACTCTGTCATAAACAGCACCATAAGCGAGGTGGGTTATAGACAGTAGAGAAAAGACATTTCCAGTTTAAAGACTCGGAAGTCTGTGGCGCAGGTTTCAGAAGACTGGGGTTCTGGTAAAAGCCTGTTCCTCTCTCATTAGGAAGCCTGTGGCGGAAGGGCTCTCTGTTCTCTTCTGTGAAGTTTCTAATCCCATCAACAAAGAGGTAACATCCTTGGATCTAATCACCCCCTCAAAGGTCTTATTCTGGTAGGAGTTAGAACTTTCATATATGGTTAAAGGGAGGGCACCCATTTAGTCTGTAGTGCTTGTCACTCATACTGAGTTCTATTTTGATTATACAGTTTCTTCTCTTTGCTATGTGTGGTAGTTTAAATGAGAATGTCTCCCCATAGGATTCACACGTTTGAATGTTTGGCTCCTAGTTGGTAGAACTGTTTGGGAAGGATTAGGAGGTGTGGCCTTGTTGGAGGAGGTGTGGCCTTGTTGGAAGAGGTGTGGCCTTGCTGGAGGAGGTGTATCACTGGGGGTGGGCTTTGAAGTTTCAAAAGCCCCATGTCTTTTTTTCTGCCTGCTCCTTATGGATTAAGATGTAAAGCTCTCAGCTTCTGCTCTAGCACAATACCTGCTTGCCACTATAGTTCCTGACATGGTGAACACAATACCTGCTTGCTACTACACTACATGGTGATAATGGACTAATCCCAGAGTATGTAAGGAAGACCCATCCCCTCAGTTAAACATTTTCTTCTATGAATTTCCTTGGTCATGGTGTTTCTTCACAGCAACCGAACAGTAACTAAGACACCATGCTCCTATCAGTGGCAGAGCCCAGGTCCCCTCTGTGTCCCAGCTCTAGGAGGAGGACACAGTCCACGTGCTTCAAGTCTCCTGTGCCTGATTCAGGATGTGGCACGTGATAGGTGTTCACAAATATTTTGTAGGCAAATAGGTCCGTTAAGGGAGAAGCTGGAGACGTGAAACCAGGACAGTTTGCTCAATTAGGAACTGGGAAAATCATCTGAGTTACAAAATGGTGCTTGAGGGGAGGATCACTGTGACGTGAAAACAGGGCCGCTCCCCCATGTTTCCTGTAGGGAACTCACCACACACCAGGGACAAATTTGTTTTCTGGGAAGAGCTTGATTCCAGGCCTCTACCCCTGTCTGACTTGTGACCTACTTTCTCTAGGTTCTTGTCTCGTTGCCCGTCCTGTCCCCTGCATAGTGACTGGACACACTTAAAGGTCAACTTCCCTCTGGAGCTCTGGGACAAGATGTCATTTGTCTCTCAGAGCTGCTGGTTTGCATTCCTCCTGGTGCTGCAGAATGACCTTTGCAACCACCTTAAGAGAGGAGGCAGGGAAAGGAACTGGCACCGAATGTTCTCCCTTCGGCTCTCTGTGCCAGGCCCTGCATGGTTCTGCCTACTCCTGCATAGACACCCAGATTTCATTCTTATATTTTTGGTTGTGAGCCTAGCCTTTAACGGCTGAGCCATCTCTCCAGCCCCAGGCTCTCATTCTTAAGGACCACTCAACCAGGAAGTTTGTAGACTCCAGACTCTCCTCTTTCGAATGCTTCACTCCTTCTTTAAAGGGGGAACAAGAATACCCTTGGCAGGGAATAGGGAGGCAAAGTTTAGAACAGAGGCAGAAGGAACACCCATTCAGAGCCTGCCCCACATGTGGCCCATACATATACAGCCACCAAACTAGATCAGATGGATGAAGCAAAGAAGTTCAGGCTGACAGGAGCCGGATGTAGATCTCTCCTGAGAGACACAGCCAGAATACAGCAAATACATAGGCGAATGCCATCATTAAACCAGTGAACTGAGAACGGGACCCCTGTTGGAGGAATCAGAGAAAGGACTGAAAGAGCTTGAAGGGGCTCGAGACCTCATATGAACAACAATGCCAACCAACCAGAGCTTCCAGGGACTAAGCCACTACCTAAAGACTATACATGGACTGACCCTGGATTCTGACCTCATAGGTAGCAATGAATATCCTAGTAAGAGCACCAGTGGAAGGGGAAGCCCTTGGTCCTGCCAAGACTGAACCCCCAGTGAACGTGATTGTTGGGGGGAGGGCGGTAATGGGGGGAGGATGGGGAGGGGAACACCCATAGAGAAGGGGAGGTTAGGGGGATGTTGGCCTGGAAACCGTGAAGGAGAATAACAATCAGAAATGTAAATAAGAAATACTCAAGTTAATAAAGATGGAAAAAAAAGGTTGGCCTCTTCACCCCTTGGCCTATGGCAATTGCCTCTCTAGCTCCTAAGAGCAACAGTGAATAGAAGAATGCCCCCTGAGGCCATGTCACCTACCTAGCAACAGAGAAGCCTGCACCAGCAGCATTTCATCAGTCTGAGATAAAAGCCTAGAGCAGGGGGGCTAGCAGATGAGAGGCCAACCTCCCCAAGGGGCCTCAGAACTGTGGGCGGCCACTCTCTACCCTCTGTGAGCCCAACACATACCTGTAAACCCAGTAGACTGAGCCATGGTGGGATAGGATTGCTGCCTATACCTGGTCTCTAATTGAGCTGTGCCTTCAGGTATCCATTTCCTCCCCTTGTGTTATGAAGGAAAGTGGTCTCAATTGTGATGGCCTTGGTGCGAAGTCTTTGGTGGCCCTTTGGTGGTATACGCAAATGCTTTGCTTGGTTGGTTCTCAGAGTGGCAGGTAAAGACTGCTCTAGGGGAGTGTGGGGTAATGGGCAAGCACTCCACCCAGTGCTCTTGCAGCTGTTACCCGGGGCCCGACTGCAGTGCCCGTGGGTCAGTAAACTGTGCCAAGAGGAGCCACGTTGGAGATGGTTTTAGGGGACCATGTCTGCTCTATTGCACTAAGCAATCGCTTACAGTAAAGAGTGATGAGGCAGCAACAAAATGGTGGCCGGGGTTCACCACAGCATGAGGAACCGTAGTGAAAGGTCATGGTATTAGGAAGGTCGGGAACCACTGACTTACATGGTAGAAGCCTGTCTATCAACTGTGACTGCTTATACATTACCTCAGATTAGACAGTGAGCACTTGCACCACCAGAGTCTCTATGCTGAAGAGGCGCGTGAGGGGACGTGGAGAGTGCAGACGCATCAGCAGGCTAGCCTAGGGCTACTCATGCTGCTTAGAGTTTAGCGTTCTGATTTCCGGGCGTGCTCAGGAGCACGGTGTGCCGTGTGCTTGTTTAGAAGTGGAGCGGAGTATAGACCGGTCCACTGCTGACCAGCGTGGCAGCCTCACTGACCTTTCTGGTTCCATTTCGTCAACCCCTTTCATGGAGAAGAGTTGACTTTTAAAGACTTGCACATCAGAACGCTCGGTGCACTTGATCTCGGCATCGAAGTAATAAAGACATCCCCCTCTTCCAGTGACCTCCGAATTATGCAGAATTAGAAGCCTCTCTGCTCAACCCTTTTGAGGCAGCACCAATGCCTTCGGCTTCTCTGGCAGAGTACACAGGTTCTTGTTCTCTTGATAACTTGTCTGCATTGCTTCAGTTTTTACTCTGAAACAAGGAGGCACAGGCACAGCTGTGCTAGCATATGCCCGACCATCCTGTCTCTCCTTGTGAAACAACTGGGAAAAGGTATGTGGTGTGTGTGGTATATGTGGTGTGTGATTGGGTATGGGGCATGTAGTATGTGATATGTGTGTTGTGTGTGTGCTGTGTGTTGTGTGTTGTGGTGTATTATGTGTTGTATGTTTTGTGTGTTATGTGTGTGGTGTGGCATGTGTTAATGTGTTGTGTGTTATGGTGTTTTGTATATTTTATGTATGGTATGTTGTGTGTTGTGTGTATGGTATGTGTTGTGTGTGTGGTATGTGGTATGTGATATGTTGTATGTGTGGTGTGTGTATGTGCGCAGTGTGGTATGTGGTATGTGTGTTGTGTGTGTGTAGTGTTTTGTATATTGAGTATAAGGTGTGTTGTGTGTGTAGTGTGTTGTGTGTGTAGTGTTTTGTATATTGTGTGTATGGTGTGTTGTGTATTGTGTGTGTGTAGTGTTTTGTATGTTGAGTATATGGTGTGTTGTATGTGTAGTGTGTTGTGTATTGTGTGTGTAGTGTTTTGTATATTATGTGTATGGTGTGTTGTATGTGTAGTATATTGTGTGTGGTGTGTGCTGTATTATGTGTGGTGTGTGTTTGTGTACGTGTATGTGTGTGGTTTGGTATATGATATGTGTATGTGCATATCTGTATATGTGTGTGTGTGTATGTGTGTGTGTGTGTGTGTGTGTGTGTGTGCGCGCGCGCGCATGTGTGTTCATGCACAAGCAGTCAGGAACACCAGGCGTTTGCTGGTAAGTAAAGGTGAATAAAGAGGTACTTGAGACACTGTGTGAGAAGAATGGCAAGTGAGCTGCCCGCAGGAGGGGACAGGGAGATTCTGAAAGAAATTACATGTAAACCAAGGCAGCCAAGCTTAATCGATTTCAGAAAACTTCAACCAGAAAATTCTGTAACAGCAAAGGACCCCAGAGATGAGAAACACTGTTGTGAGTCTTTGTCATCTCCCATCTAGCACCAGCTGTACAGAAAGCTCTCAGTGGCCTCACAAAGGCCACTGTGTACAAGTGAGAGAACGCACGTTCTTCATGCTGCACTTCTGGAGAATGACCCGGTACTGAAGGTTTGTGGGTAATAGTGTGCAGCTGCCTGAGTGCTACTCAAACGCCATGTCACAACCCGACTAGATTGTTCTTAAACATGTCGTGTGAGTTCTGTCTTGTGGAGTGGGCCTTGAATACGATTAGAAAAATGGTTGGTTTTTCTCATACCATTTACACCACAACTGTACCAACGGATGTATCCTGTCACCAGTCAATGCTATATCTTACAGGGTTCATGTAACGCTCCTTCCCTGCTCGCATGCACAGACCCTTTCCTCACTACAAGCACCAGCCATTGGGGATGAAGCTCTCACTTAGGACCAGCTTGGCTTCTCTACAACCTTTCACCCCACTCTGCGCTGGCTTTAGTCATTAATAGAGTCTTTCCACCAAGCTCTTTGGGTTACCAGGAACAATGGAAATGGTGTTCTGGGGGAGTCTATGGGACCCCACTGACCAAAAACTTGAAAAGAGGTAGTCTATGCCTAGTACTGGTCTTTTTATTCAATGGCCTATCGTGTTTGGGTGAGGGGCTGCCCTGCCCCCTGTTGTAGGATATTGGCATTGAAACCTCTGTATTAGAGTATATATTTTAGGGAGACTCCACAGTTCTAATTTTCCATGTAGTATTTTCAAGGTTCCTCAATGTTGATTCTCTTTCTCCAGATGGCTCCTCTACCCTGCCTTTTCCATTTCTACCTATTTTACATTACCTGGGCCCCAAACCCAGGACTGGCTCGGACCTAGGACCCACAGGAGAACCTTGTCCTCACATTCTGCGAAATGGGCAGTATACTCGTGCTGGCTGGTTTTATGTCAACTTGACATGAGCTAGGATCATCAGGGAGGTCATCAGGGAGGAAGGAGCCTCGAATGAGAAAATGTCTCCCTTCTTAAGACTAAGACTGTAGGGCATATTTTTAAATTGTTGATTGATGTGGAAAGGCCCAGTCTATTGTGGTAGGGCCATCCCTGGGATGGTGGTCCTGGGTTCTATAGGAGAGCAGACTGTGTAAGGCATGAGCAAGCCAGTAAGCACGACCCCTCCATGGCCTTTGCATCAGCCCTTGCCTCCAGGTTCCTGCCCTGTTTGAGTTCCTGCCCTGACTTTCCTCAGGGATGGACTGGAAGTGAAAGCTGAAATAAAAGACCCTTTCCTCCCCAAGTTGCTTTGGTCATGGTGGTTTATCATAGCACTGGTAACCCTACCTGGGACAGTAGTAAACTGTACCCTAAATGCTTACCTTTATTATAACTGTAGATTAGGACACTTCTCAACCTTCATCAGAGGGGCTTCTGTTTGTATTAAGTGGTGATTAATACAGAGATGACCCATCCAGCGGGTTCAGTTATTCAGGGTTCCGAAGAGGCGCTACCTGAGGGTCAAGGGAGGGGGAGAAAAGGAGACCAAGCAAGGTTCTGTTGTCAAGGTCTCGTTTATTGGGGTGAGTGTTACGGCTTATAAGGCATTCAGATAGGGGGAGTGCCCTTTGTGAAACACAAAGGAGGGAGGGGTGAGGGTATTCAGGCAGTGATAGCAGGAGGCAAAGAGGTCAGGCAGTAGACGAAGAGGTCAGGCAGTGGAGACATCTAGTGTTTGCTTGTGCTGAAGCATTCCGTGATTGCTATCTTCCTGTGCCGTAAATTCATGGGAGAGGCTTTTGTCCAACAATCTCAAGACTTTATGGCAGTCATCTTAGGGGTGAGTATCTGTGGCCATACAGCCCAGAGTCACGTAGCCGCTTTGAGCTATACAGTCACAAAGCGGCCAGGCCCAAATCCAATATGGCTCCCTACACAGAGACACACAACTGATCAAAGTGCAGAGACTCAGAGACTGTGGTCTGCTCAGCCCCGATTGGGACGTCTGTATCAGACTCCATCCTTGCAAGGATCAGGGATCATCATGGACGAGTTAGAAGAAAGATTGGGAGGTAGATGCCTGTGGCAAACCAGTATCAGCCAGGCATGACTGGTGAGCTGTCTACATGGTACTCACCATGGCTAAGACAGCATACGTCAGACCCCACGAGATGAAGCCAGGTAAAACTCCATTATGAACGGGGAAGGGGCTCTTACAGTCCTACCCTATGTGAGGAGGTATTGGCAGTTTGATAGCTGCTGAGGAGAGACAGGAGACGCCGATGCCCCACCCTCATTCATGTACAGGGAATGCTAAATGGACTTAGTAGGTATTAAATAAACAAAAAGAAAAAAAAACCAAAAACGCATGAGATTGAGAGAGAAGAATGGGAATAAGGGTTAGGAGGAGGGTGGTTTTGATCAAAACCCATTATAGGTGTGAACATTAAATAAAATGCTTTTTAAAGACCTGTCATGCTGCTAGCGCCACCCCTCCCTTTTGGCCAACCTTCTCCATACTAAGGCAGATCACATGCAGCCCCTACCAGGGCAGAGTCCCCTGCTGCCGGAGACCGAGAAACAAACACAGGCTTTCGTTTGGTTCTTACGCAAGCTCCTCTCATGATAATAAATCGGGCCCCAAGAAATGCAAGCCAATGTTTTCTAAGATTGTAAGGGTAAAGCCCAGGGTGGAGATGTACGTGCCTTCCCATCCCGGAGCACAGACCTCTGCTTGCAAGCACTTAGCTGGAGTCGTGTCAGCAAAAGCTTCGTGATCCTTCCTGTCCTGGAGAAGGTGGGAGAGGAACGCTGTGACATTGTGACATTGTGACATCGTGACATTGTGACATCGTGACATCGTGACATTGTGACATCGCAGGCCCTGGACTTGCCTGTTACATTTGCCTTTTCTACTTGTTGATTGCCAAGAGTTCCTGATTAGGGGAAAACATTAACCGTTTCTTTTCTTTCCACAGTTGGGATTTTAAAACCCTTTTTCCTAAGGGAATAAAGAAATGTCAACTCTGCTTACATTTTTGTTTTTCTGATGACTTTGGGTTTTGGGTTTGTTTTTTTGTTTTGTTTTCTGTTTTTGTTTTATTTTATGTGTATCAGTGTATGCCTGCATGTATGTCTGTGGACCACGTGTGTATCATATATACAGAGGCCAGAAGAAAGTGTCAGATGGGTGTGAGTTACCATATGACTGAGCCTTGAACCCCAGTCCTTTGGATGGGCAGCCAGTGCTCTCAAGACTGAGCCAACCTTCTCTCTGACCCCATGGGACAGCTTGTATCCTGCTGACTTGGCAGTTTTTCCTGATTGAGGACAATTTTGCCTAGGGCCTGTGTGGTGGGGGCGGGGACAGGTAGCAAACAAACGCACTCGTAGGTTTTTCATGTTAGCTCTGACTGCCAAGCTTAGGAGCTAGTCGGTTTTTAACTGACAGTTGAACTGTCTCTGCCTCACAGAGCCCTGTGGCCAATGGCTATGATCTGTCACTCTCTTAGGTTGTCCCCAGAAGGCTGGTGGCATTTATAGGACCAGTCAGGCTTCACCCAGTTGGGGAAAGCTGAGGATGTATCAGGCTAGAGGATGTCACCCTGACCCGATCTCAAGGCAAATATATTTGACTTGCAAGTCTAAAGAGACCTTGATTCAAGTAATGTCCCAAACTATGAAGCACCAGAGGTCTGGGTTATAGTCAAGCATCCTGCCTTTTATTCTCTCTCTCCCAACCCCTCTCCATGCCTCCTCCCACCTCCCTTCCTCCATTTCTCCCCTCCTTCCCTCCCTCTCCCTCCCTTTCTCCTCCCTTCTTCTCTCCCTCTCTCTCTCTCTATGTCTCTGTGTCTCTCCCTCTGTCTCCCCCCCCACCGGTGTATGGTGTGTGTGTGTGTGTGTGTGTGTATGTATGTGTATGTGTATGTGTGTGCGCGCGCGTGCGTGCATTTTGAGGTAGCTTAGACTATCTTACTACATAGCTGAGGAAAGTCACTCACTCACTCAATCCTCCTGCCTCTGTCTCCTGAGCATTAGGAATACAGACATCAGGCACTGTGCCTAGCTAGGCTAACAATCTTTTTCTTAACATACAGACACACACACAAAATTTGTTTTTAAGCTAGGGTTCTGTGTGTCTCTAGTGTGTTTGAAATATGTATAAAAGCAAAATGAGAGAGGCAGCGCCCTTGCGAGTGAACTCCCTTCTCGGAGAGATTAAGTTGTGCTGTGCAGGATGCTGCTGATTGTTCTGGGCAGGCGCTGTAGAGAGCGCTCGCCACAGAGCTGGCTCTCACTTCCCGTTTCCTGCTCAGTGTCTGTCGCTCACCTGTGTTTGCTGAAAAGGCAGACTGTCTCTGGGTCCGCGGGTCGGAGTGCTCGTGCCTTCGGTTTTGAGATCTTAGCTTTGAAAGTCAAAATATTAAGGCAAACGCCTAACAGTCAGATAGGAGGGTCCACCTCTTGGTTTCCCCCTTGTGCCAGTGAGCTCTTGGGTCCACCTCCCCTCCACCTTCCTTCCTGTTCTGGGAGATTTTCCTTCTGTTTTGACAACTTGGGCTTTTACAAACATTTCCAGAAATAAGAACAAGCCAGGTGGGGTGAGCCCTGTTTCTTTGAGAACTCTATAACAAACGCATTTCTTTTTTAGGCTTCGGGCCAATTGAGCAAACGGTTTGCAGTCGTAATAATTTAAACAGTGGGAAGGTACAGAGAGCTGCAAAGCTCAACATCTATTTCCCATGCCCTCTGCCCGCCTCGTCTGCCCTTTCAAGGGTGTGTCGTGGATTTGCTGTCTTCTCGCTCGCTTCCCATTTGCTTGGACAAGACCAGCTTGAGTGGCAGTTTCACAAATTCTAGTGTAAGCTGTGTGAGAGGGGCTGCGTCCTCGGCTGCCTTGATCATCCTGCAGCCCAGATGAAAGGAAGACCAAAAGGGCTCGTGTTGAAGTGAGCCACAGTTGGGTTCCATTACTGTGAAGAGACACCATGACCAAGGCAGCTTTTGTAAGGGACATGTGTCGATGGGAAGGACTCAGGTCCATCACGCTGCGCCCAGCCAGCATTGAGGTAGAAGGTGTCCGCGTAGTAATCTGGAAGGCCTTGTGTGGTTTCATCTCGTCCTGGATGGTTTAGATGAGGAGGGTCTCAAAGGCAAACAGAAGACTGGCTTCCAGGCAGCTAGGAGGAGGGTCTCAAAGCCTGCCTACATAGTGACATACTTACTCCAACAAGGCCACGCCCACTCAATAAGGCCACACCCACTCCAATAAGACCACGCCTACTCTAATAAGGCCACACCTACTCCAAGAAGGCCACGCCTACTCTAATAAGGCTACACCTAGTCCAAAGAAGGCCACGCCCACTCAATAAGGCCACACCCACTCCAATAAGGCCACACCTACTCCAACAAGGCCACACCTACTCCAACAAGGCCACATCTCCTAATAGCGCCACTCCCTGGGCCAAGCATATTCAAACCACCACAGATCCTAAGATACAAAGCTTTCAGCTGGTCCCAAATCTACTCTAAGACTTTTAAAGTCATGGCAGTTGTGTTTTGAAAGTACTACAGGCTCTGACTGGGGCTGGCTTGTCTGGAGGGTAGAGCTGGAGCGTGGCTGTCTGCTTGATCTGGATCCTGCTCAATGTTAGCATTCTCTCTAAGCTCCACCCCCACAGTTACCTGGCAACAGCCAGGCGTGCCTGACTCACTATAAAAGGGGCTGCTTGCCCCATCCTTGCTCTCTTGCTCTTCCCCTCTTTCCCCTTTGTTCGTTCCCTCTCCATTCTCCTCTCCCCTTCTCTCCACGTGCTCATGGCCAGCCTCTACTCTACTCTATTTCTCTCTCTCTCTCTCTCTCTCTCTCTCTCTCTCTCTCTCTCTCTCTTTCTCTGCCCTACTACCCTCTTAACTCCCCTCCCCATGTCCTGAATAAACTCTGTTCTATTCTATATTGTCCGCCAAGTGGCTGGTCCCTCAGGCTGGTCCCTCCTTTATGTCTCAGCATGGGCCCACTGAGGCACCCCTTTTCCCCAGACCTCCATAGAACATATCCCCACTCTATCCTTTTATCAACACAATACTCATACTATCTGTCATGTCCAAACCTTGATCTGAGATGCTTTGTGAACCTCACCCTCCTCATGTAGACCACCTGGGGTGGGATGAAGCCACACAAGGACCTTCCAGAAGACTATGTGGATACCTTCCACCTCAAAGCTGGGCGGGCGCAGCGTGATGGGTCTGCGTCCTTCCCTTTGCCACATGTCTGCTTTGCCTAGGGAGTCTTCCTGCTCCTTGTCCCTCCAGATTTCCCTTGTTCTATCACAATTGTCTCCCTCCTGTAGCTGTTGTGAGGAGTAGATGTGATGGGGCATAAGGGGATTGCAAACTGGGACAACCACTCTGGAAATCAGTCTGCAGGTTCCTCAGAAAACTGGACGTAGTCCTACCTGAGGACCCAGCTGTACCACTCCTGGGCACATACCCAAAAGATGCTCCAACATACAACAAAGACACATGCTCCACTATGTTCATAATAGCTTTATTATAATAGCCAGAAGCTGGAAAGAACCCCGAATACCCTTCAACAGAGGAATGGATACAGAAAATGTGGTACATCTACACAATGGAGTACTACTCAGCTATCGAAAACAGTGACTTCATGAAATTCATAGGCAAATGGATGGAACTAGAAAGTATCTTCCTAAGTGAGGTAACCTAATCACAAAAGAACATACATGGTATGCACTCACTGATAAGTGGATATTGGCCCAAAAGCTCAAATTACCCAAGATACAATTCATAGACTACATGAAGCTCAAGAAGAAGGACGACCAAAGTGTGCATCAGTCCTTCTTTAAAGGGGTAACAAAAATATTCACAGGAGGAAAGACAGAGACAAAGTTTGGAGCAGAGACTGAAGGAAAGGCCATCCAAAGACAGCCCTGCCTGGGGATCCAGTCCATTTATATACAACCACCAAACCCAGACAATATTCCTGATGCCAAGAAGTGCATGCTGACAGGAGCCTGATATAGCTGTCTCCTGAGAGGCTCTGCCAGAGCCTGACAAATACAGAGGTGGATGCTCACAGCCAACCATTGAACTGGGAACAGGGTCCCTATTGGAGGAACTAGAGCTCCCAGGGACTAAACCACCATCCAAAGAGTACACATGGAGGGACCCATGGCTCCAACTGCATATGTAGCAGAGGATGGCCTTTCTGGTCACCATTGGGAGGAGAAGCTCTGGGTCCTGCCAAGGCTGGACCCCCTAGTATAGGGGAATGTCAGGGCTAGGAGGAAGGAAGGAGTGGGTGGATAGATGGAGAAAGAATGTCACAGAAGCAGGGGAAGGGGGATGGGAAAGGGGATAACATTTGAAATGTAAATAAAAGAAATTCAATAAAATAAAAGAATCCCTGAAGCAATGACTGTCACCTCACAGAGCTCTTCATGGGCCATTGCTACTTATTAGCAGGAGGGGCTCATATCCATATCAGTGGTGGCATATTGAAGGCCCTCAGCAACTATTCTCATTGTCACTTTCCTGTCACTTTGCATTTCCAGCTTCCCTAAATGGCTTGTCTTTCATGTCTTTGAATACCTTGTACCATAGGGTAGCACCTAGCATGGAGACACTGAGTACCTAGTACCATAGGATGGTGCCCAACATGGAGACACTGAGTACCTAGTATCGTAGGGTGGTGCCCAACATGGAGACACTGAGTACCTAGTACCATAGAGTGGCACCCAACATGGAGACACTGAGTACCTAGTACCATAGGGCAGCACCCAACATGAAGACACTGAGTACCTAGTACCATAGGGCAGCACCCAACATGGAGACACTGAGTACCTAGTACCATAGGGTGGCACCCAACATGGAGACGCTGAGTACCTAGTACCACAGAGTACCACCTACCCTGGAGAGAGAGTCTTTTTTCTGTAGCTCTGTTGCCTCATTAATAAATCTGCATTTGTTTGGACAGAATCTCATATTTGGAACATTCTTGACTTGGAAAGGGGGGGGCTCTTACGCTCATGCATGCTGGGATGGAGAATCTGTCACATGGGATCCTTTCAGAAACGACAAAAGCCATTCTGCTGTCCCTGTGTAATTTCATAACACAGGATAATGATGGAAATAACCCGAACAACCAAGAAATCACAGCATCATTGTACGTGACAGATCATTTCAATGGTTAACATGCTTTCATTTCAATTAACATTCATTATTTTGTCTCCGGTTCAGAATAGCCACCATGTCAACAATCTGGGTATCTCCCATCCCTGTTTTAGAACCAATTAGTTTTGATTTTGCAAACAAATTCAATTTTATTCTTGAATGGGCAGTCTGATATTAACATGAGAACAGAATGCGTGCGGTCCTTGGACGACAGCAACCGGAACACTGCTATTACCGGGGAGAGATCGTCCATTGATGGGTCCTCGCACCTCTGAGCTGACAGGCCGATCTCAGACAGGCAAGCGGAGGACAGAGAAAGCTGTGGAATAAACCCAGTGATGGGGACTGACTAGATAGCATTGGTTTCTCTACCTGTGAACGGTCCTAATGGTGGCCATCCCTAGAGAGTCACTGTGAGTGCCTAAGTTAGAGGTGCATTTGCACCTCTAGATTGGCGAGTGCTTGGGCAATTACTTCCTCTCTGGACTTGCTTTACCCCTTCAGCAGCTGTTCACACGCAGGAGGAAGCAGTTCTACCACCGACGCTCAGACACGGTTGTGTGCTGCGTGTGAGGAACAAGAACCCTCCTTCAGGGACTTGGAAGAAAAGGCAACATGCCTACTGTGTGTGCTTTTATCAGCCACCCATGCTCAACCCTCCCTCCCTCTTGCCATTAAAATATTCTGACAGAAACTGCTGGATTTCACCCAGCAGGATTAGATTGGTAAATTTGTTTATTGCTGAAAAAAACTGATTGCTCTGCCACCTTTGTGCTGTGGGCCCTGACGATGGCGCCGCTCCACAAGTGAACTGTCAGGTCATAGCCAATGTCCTCAGACCGCCTTGCTGCAGGTGTGTGGTGACGGCGGAGACAGGATAGCTGAGTCCAAAGCAAGAGCAGGGAGCGGCGTGGAAAGCCAATGTGAAAGGTGACATTTACGAGAACCTGGACAGGAACGGCCTGGAAGAGTGTTGCCAGGATCAGACCAGCCCATCCGACTGGTCTCTCTGGTCACCTTTAAGTGTGTGATCGAATCCACGGCTGCCGAACTGTTCACATTCATACAGTGAGTACGGACAGACAGGCTTACTAATGCATTCTGTAGACGTCTTCTGATGGCCGCTCCAAAGAACATTTTGAGAGCAAGGTAAATTCAACGTGACATCCACACGCGGTGCTGTGTAGCCCCCCAAGCTTGTTAGAGCTGGTTGCGGTTTGCATCCAGCCTGGTAGTATTTGTTGATGAATTGCTCTCTTCATGTTTCTATTCCAGCTTACCTTTCTCTATCGATGGCACTAAACTTAGTATTTCTCGATTACTTAAAGGACCCTGTGTAATGAACGATGAAAATATAGAAAAATTAACCATCCTTCCTCTCAGAGGCAGGCAGAGGAGGAAGGATTGATGAGAGCGGTCTTCTTAAGAATGAACAGAAAGAACCAACCGCTGTCCTTCTAGAGCATACAGTAGCCTCAGGAGGACAGACACAGAAACACCGCTCTGTGTTGCAGTCACTGTTACCCCTGGGTCTGATTACGATGCAGTGTTGGAAAACCCTTGCTATGATCGACTGTGTGTAGGACGGTCATGGGGTTGGGAAAGAGTTAAGAGAAGGCAATGGACTAAAAGCTTGAACTAGAATAGGCTTTCTGAAGATCAGAAGCCACCATCACACTCAAATCTGAATGCTACATAGGACAGACGTGGACGCTGCCCAAACTGGCTGGACATAGACCCCACAGGCCCAGTGAGGAAGGTGGTATGGACAGGGCACAGGGAGGGGAATATGGCGTTCATCCTCTTACACATGTGCTCTTTTGGTATAGATGTAGACTTTACTATTTGGCCAGGTAGTGTCAAGGTGCTTGTCTGGGGACTCTGATCTGGAAGTGATTACTAGCCATGGTGAAGGCTGCCTGTGAGGGGACCTCAGGAGGCTTCCCTCCCAGTGAGCTGGCCTTTGGAGAAAGGAGAGCAGGGGTGGGAGACAGATGTAGCTAGGAGGAAGGAGAAGTACATCAGGGAAAGGGTGATGCCCCATGAGCCAGAGTCATCACTGATGGGCTCTAGCAACAGCTGAGTGTGGGTGGAACAAAACCTGGCCAGTGTGTGTGTGTGTGTGTGTGTGTGTGTGTGTGTGTGTGTGTGTGTGTGTGTGTGTGTGTGTACACATGTGGATGTGTGTATACACAGGTGGGAGCCCTAGTTAGTGTGTGTACATGAAGATGTGCGGACATCCAGGTTGGTGACTGGGTCTAAGCAAACAGTAAGACTATTAAGAAAAGACTGTGACAATTTACCACCAAACTCAGAGTCTGTAGTGCAACCAAGGAGACAGGAAAGAGAAGGGTTTGTGCATGAGAATCATACGATCAGATATGTAGTTAATAACCATTCTTGTCCTTCAGAAGCATAAATGCTGGGAAATTTGGTAGACTTATTACAGAAACACTGAGGGGAAGCCGTTCAAGAAACAGCAGGAGTGCTGGTGACAGATACACTGGTTGTCTATAGGGGCTCATAGGCCATGGGGGCTGATGTCCTGCTTGTCTATCTGTAGGGGCCTCAGAGGCCATGGGGGCAGATGCTCTGGTTGTCTCTAGGGCAGGCTTATAGGCCATGGTGGTCAATGCTCTGGTTGTCCAAAGGGGTTCATAGGCCAGGCTTTTCTTTGGAGTGTCATCAACCTACAGGAGATGAGGCTACCTCTCGGTCTTCTCAGGCAGAGATGAGTCAGCCCAGTGGCTAGGGAAAGGCTGACAAGACCTTGCTCCAGACCGAACGCTGTGTCACCAGCACTGATGACTGTCTGTGACACGAGGCATAGTGTTTCTATCAAGACCGTTTTACCGGATCTCACTCTTTATTGACTTGGAAATTGAAGTGTTTGAGTCAGAACTCCTAGTCACTTGCCTTGACTGAAGTGGTCATTTTTCTTGTTATGACTTTACGGAGTAATCAGAATGTACACAGACATCAGGGAAGCTAACCCCCCTTGCCTTACATCAGTGGCACATAGCGTTACATTCTTGACTCCTAGAGCAATAACACAGGTCGCGTGCCATTTCCACCACTGGGTTGAAATAGGGAACACCTAGGATTGCTCCCATCTGACAGGGGTGCCAGAGTCTCTGGAACCAGTAGAGACTGGAATGTGTAGGTTTTGTACTAAAAGTCTCCCTGGCATCCATGACCACCCGGTGAGTGCTCTCCTCTGCAGGTGGAGAGCTAGTGTGCCATGTTTCCTAAAGAGGTGGTTATGTAACTGAGTCCTCACAATGAGAGTTTGGATCCCCAGTAGGAGACTCAAGACAGACAGACAGACACACACACACACACACACACAGCCCTAAATAAAGTGTAAAACTGTAGAGTCCATTGCCAATGAATACCAGCATAAAACACTCCCACACCTAAGGCTCAGGGAACATTTTAGAACAGGGGCGGAAAGTGTGTATGAGCCAAAGGACCAGGGAAATTTCTGTGAGTCTGTGTCTCCCACCAATGTAAAGACTAATCCCATAAGACTTCGCCAACATGGGTGTCTAAACCGAGCTGAACAAAGGCAGTGACAAAAACATGCTGCACTAGACATGGGCTGTAAGCATCAACCCTGCACAAAGAACTATGGGTAACTAAGGAATGCTGGGAATTTCAGAAATCTTCTCCCAGAAAGGGGATTCCAGTCAGTTATTCATTACCAAGCAGTCAGCCCTGTATACACATGCATACAAGTAACATTATCAACATCAGTTTTAGCATACCTACCCAATCTATCATTCACTGAGCCTGCAGTTAGCTGAACACTGACAGCTACATGGCAAGCATTGCAAAACCTCCACCCAGTAGTGATACCTTGAACAATTATGAGGCGCCATAACTCTAGTGGGTATCAGCCACCCTCACCTCCTTGCCTCCCTTAAAGACTTTAATTTAATGGTGAAGTTCAGGTTCAGAGAGAGAGAACACTTGTCATGAGCTGATGATTGATTGCTGGCTCCGACTTTGCAGTGGTCACCTCCCTCCCCTTCCTCCCCTGCCTTTGACTAAACTCTCTGAGGTTTCTTTCTCCTGAAGCATCCCTACACCCAGTCATGCTCACTCCAGGACTTTATAGCTCCTTTTGGAAGCTCAGACCAAGAATTGTTTCCACCTTGTGGGGCCTAAACCCAGGAGAAGGGCTACCAACTGTAAGCATATGTCCTTGTTTTTGCTGACTCTCTGTCAGCGACGGACAATGTGCTATGCGAATGATGATAAATGTGAGGTGCTCTGTTGAAGAAATTGTGGACTCTAATGTTAACCCTGTGCTGCAAGCCGGCTTCTCTGCTGTGGTGAGCCTCACATGAGTGTATGTGCCGGTTGACTGAGTCAGGCCTTGAATGAGTTAGACATGTTCTGCTGAAAAATAATAGCCCTCAAGTCCATGTGATTCACACATTCAAGTGATGAATGTCTTCCATCCAAGATAGAGAGGTAAAGTCAATATAGGTAGCTTGGGGAAGCAGGCAGACCCCTGACAGTATAGACAAGAGTGCCCTTAAAGAATTTTAAAGCTACTTTTCTAGGTTGGACTCAGCTGGGCTGTGGTGGTTCGAATAAGAATGACCTCATTAGGTTCATATAGTTGAAGATTTGATCCCCAGTTGGTGGAACTGTTTGGGAAGGACTGGAGGTGTGGCCTTGTTGGAGGAGGTTTTTAGATCTCCAAAGACTAGCATCATTCCCATTGCGCTCTCTGCCTCCTGCTTGAGGGCCAAGATGTGAGCTCTCAGCTCTAACGCTATGAAACGTCTGCCTTGGTTAGGGCTACTAGTTCTATGAAGAGAAACACCATGGCCAAGGCAACTTAGACAGTGTTTAATTTGAAGGCTCACAGTTTCCAGATGTTAGCATCTATGATCACCATAGCAGGTAGCATAGCAGCAGGCAGGCGGACATAATGCTGACACAGCACCTAGGAGTTTATATCCTGATCTGAAAGTTGGAGATAGATAAATTGAAAGATAGATGATAGATAGATAGATAGATAGATAGATAGATAGATAGATAGATAGATAGATAGATAGGATAGATGACAGATAGATAAGTAGATAGGTAGATGATAGGAAGATAGATGATAGGTAGATAAATGAAAAGATAGGTGATAGATGGAAAATAGATGGATGGATGAATGGACTAACAGACAGACAGACAGACAGAGTGCATGCTAACTGGGAGTCATGGGTTTGGAAACCTCAAAGCACACTCCTCAACGATGCTCCCCCCTCCTACACATCCTGATCCTTCCCAAACAGTTCCGCCAACTGGGGACCAAGCATTCAAACATATGAGTCTTTGGTGGGGGGCAGCATTCTCATCCCAAACCACAAACTATAAGACCGATTAAATGTTGTTTCTTTTATGAGTTACCTTGGTCACGGTGTTCTGTGGCAGCCATAGACTAGTAACTAAGACATTGTCCGAGGCACGGCTTCAACCCTGGAGACTCTCCGGGGGCCCTAGGGCCCTACCACCAATCAAATCCATAACTTCAGACAGAACTCCGCCTCTCTCAGAGTTTCCAGTTCCCTCTTCAGCCAAGCAAACCAGGTGACTCCTAGGTGATAAAGACCCACCTAGACCTTTGTTCTCTGAGTCTTTGGTCCGAAAGGTTCAGACGTGTTTTCTCTCCAGCCTGGATACCTGGTAGCCTCAGGCAGCTATGCTGTGGGTATGAACTGATTCCCTTTGATGTTGCTCTCAAGGAATTCTCCAAACACTCTCTCCTCACCCCCACTGCCTCCCTTAAATTACTAATGAATGTGTGAGGTGGTGTAAGAACCAGTTAGTGTTTGCTGGGCTCCTCTTCAGCCCCTCCCCCCTCCCCCATTCTTCTCATTTGCAGGAGGGTCGCTCACCTGGGACACCACAGGTGCATTCCTGAGGGATTAGGGGTATTGGGTCTGGCAGAACTGGTTCCTTCTAGCTTCACCACTTGTAGTGGTTAAAGACCCTCCTGATTTCTTGTCATGTTTCCATACAATGGCAATGTCTTTCTTGAGAGTCTCATCTATTGGGAAAACAATTGTAATATCTGCCCCTTGTACTGCTTCTTGTTTTGAGGGTTGCACTGGTGATAATTGTCGCTGTAAAGATAAGTACCTGAGAAAATCAACTTGAAGGGAGGAATCACACATTTTTGGCTCCAAGAAGGCAG
The DNA here is from genome assembly GCF_011064425.1 of Rattus rattus. Classification (NCBI taxonomy): domain Eukaryota; kingdom Metazoa; phylum Chordata; class Mammalia; order Rodentia; family Muridae; genus Rattus; species Rattus rattus. The sequence goes on from NC_046167.1 coordinate 80,557,512, forward strand.
AGGTTTTGGTCCACAGTCTTTGGCTCCAGTGATGTTGGGCCTATGGTGGGATGGAGCACTAGGGTGGATGAAGCGGGTGCTTGTAACAGAGGCTCCTCAGACAGGAAATGAAGGAAAGGAGCAGAGGAAGAGACTAGAGCGTGTAGCTCCTGAGGACAGGCCTCTTCCCTGCAGATCTTCCTCCTTCTAGGTCTTGCCTGCAACTTGCGATTCCTTCATGTTTACATCCATTAGGAGCTTACTTTGATATCTCAGAGCCCCCAGGAACCAACAGTTTCCTAAAAGCACATCAACTAGCAAACAAGCTCCCAGTTTATCAGTCCACGGGGACATTTCCTACAGAGACCCACTGGGGCATTTCCCACAAACAGTTCCCTAGTATATCAATCCCTTTGGGGGCATTTCCCAAACAGGTCCCCAATACATCAGGCCTTAGGGCATTTTCTGCAAACAGGCCCCCAGTATATCATGCATTTTGGGATGTTTCCCATAAACACATCACCAGTACATCGGCCTGTTGGGGCATTTTGAATGCAAGCCATAACACATGATTTTTTTTTTTTTTTTAATAACAGCCACCAGAAGGAGTTTCTGTTTCCTTCACTTATAGATGAGAAATTGGGATTTTAGCGTTAACTGTCTTGTCAAGGTCACCCCATACTTAAGTGGTAGAGCGGAGTATCTGCTGTGTTTTCTGGCTACAGAGTCCACAGACTGCTTACCACGTGGGGGTGATTGGCATAGCAAAACACCTTGAGGGAATCATAGCTACCCCATTAATGGGCAGTGCTGGGGGCCTGGGTGACGAGCACCGCAAAGGTGTTAGCCCTTGGCCCATAGGAGTCACAGCAAGTGAACTGCATAGAGATCAGCCTCAGCTAAGGGAGAACGGGTCCCAGCAACTGCAGGCTGCAGCTTTCCCTCAGTGGGATCAGAGATGGTCCTTTTTGTGGACAGAGCCATGGTGGTAGTGCCACTTACTGTGACAGACATGCGAAGGGGAAACTGGAGTGGAAGAGGAGACTCGTGGCGATGTTAGCAGTGGAAGTGACATCACCACAGAGCCTTTGCTAAGTGGCAAGTCGACAGTGGTGTTTGGAGTAAATCTGTATAGAGTGCTCCCACAGTAGCGCCCTCTGTCAATATAGAGTATAAGGCAGTTTGGGACACGTGTGATGTGTTGAACCAGGCGCTGGGGCTCACTGGGATGGTCTCTCTCATTGTTTTCTGAAGTGTCTGTGATGTTTCTTACATGTGGGTATGTGATGTTTTGCAATGTTTTAATTTTGTTGGTTCAGCTAGTGGGTGGATCTCATGCTTTAGAGGGAAAACCTCCTGATGCCGCTTAATGACTTGGAACAAATGGGGGTGCTGGCTAGCGTCCCTTGGGCCTCTTTTGGACGCTTTCCTGTCTGTATTTAGCTGTGTTCTTCGGGAACAACCTGGGAGAAACACCAGCGAGGGCAGAATTTTGACTAACGCGTCCCCTCTTTTTCCTTCCTTAGGCAAAAGAAGGGGAGTGTGGCTCACAAGCACTGGGTCGGACCTTCGAATCTGGTTAAATGCAAGCCTTGCCCCGTGGCGCAGTCAGCGATGGTCTGCGGGTCTGACGGCCACACGTACACGTCCAAGGTTGGTCTTGTTGTTTTGCCTTATTATAAAAATCACTGCAGGTCTGTTTGTCAAGTCTCTGTGCTTCTGTGGGCAGCCTGGTTGTTCTGGGCCTTGCCCTGGAGGAGACACAGACTCTGAACTAGATAATTCTGGCCAAGGAGATGGCGATTGCAGTGGCTGAAGGCCAAGCGGGGAGTGAGATGCACGATGCAGAGTTTGACCCAGTGGAGAAGCAGCCTAGGAGTTGGTGCTACTGATGGAGAAGCAGAGCCCTGGTACTTCCCACCTCAGCTGCCTCCTTGGCTTTCAGTGATGTTTTATAGAGTGGTGTCTATAGCTAGTGAGTTCTTATAAAGAATACCTCAGTCACCCTGGGTCACATTGCTGTGCGGGTCTCAAGCGTTTCTGCCTGATCCCTTGTGCCTTTCCCTCAGTGCACATCGTTGTGTTGTCTGTGCTGCCCAGGCTGATCTTCACAGTGCAAACCACACAAGCCTGGGATGATCTCTTCCCTGCTGCTCTCTTCAGGCTTAGTGGCATCACAGAGCCCAGGGCTGCTTTCCCTCTGTGCTTTCTGTGGTGCACAGACCAGCTAGACTCATGTCTTCCGTTTTAGTGCTCCAGGAGTGTAGCCATGGCACAGTCAGTCCATTTATTCGCTCGGTGGGTATCGTTGGCAGCCTTGCTGTGTTCCAGACAGTGTGCTAAGAGCTGAGACAATACAATCTAGTAGAGCTAAAGCAGATGGCTTTTGTCTTGGGCAGAGTCGTAATCCTCCCCCTCTCCAAGTGCAGACCTACTCTGGGAGTTAGAACTACTCTGTCCGTGGTCAGGGCTAGTGCATCCTGCCCACAAACCACCAGCACATCTCAGTTTCTCCTTCCTTCGTCCTCCTGATCTCAGATAGAATTGATTAGAAACAGATTTTAGTAATGGTCTGATTCCGATACCTGAAACATGTATAGGTTAGTGGGTTTACAAGCATCCCTGAAAATTTATTCTTGTCCCTTGCCATTCTCGAAGTCAGGTCCTGCTTTTATTTTCTTTCGCTGAAACCCAGATGCCAGGCATGTGGACAGTTGCCAAGAGGGCAAGGTAAAATGCAGAGTTGACATAGCAAGTCCTGGGTGGACCTGAGCTGCAGAGCCACAGTGCCCTGTCTAATGCATTGGCCCAAAGGGCTGTCAGTTGCCCAAGAACTGTGTCAGAAGCCTTGCTGATCAAAGCTCTCCTATAGTCTGGCCTGTGTATGAAGTAGGGGCTGCTTTCAGGTGCAGGTGGATAACTTGCTTACAACGCAGGATTTTTACTGGGAAAATTCCACCCCAATGACTCCTCCCTTTCGGAAGAGAACCGGCCTCAACTGAGTCAAGCCAAGCACTCAGAGGCCTTCCTCATCCCCAAAACCGCTGTTTTGATGAGATGAGTCTACGTCCCCCAGCCTCGTGCAACTATTTTCCTGGAGCAAAAGAAAAAGACATAAGGTAGCTCATCGAACGTTGTCGTTAGTATATGATATGTTCATCTTCTGCTGCCATCATAAAGCACCTGAGATAATCAGCTTTCAGAGGTGGATAGTTTGTCTTGGCTGGTGGCCTCAGAGGTCTCATTCCATCATTTGGCATCATTGCTTTGTGCTTGGGCAGGCACAGTTCAACCTGGAGGTACTTGCCATGAGACATAAGAGTTCCGTTCATCGTATGGTGGCCATACAAAGGAAAGGAATTGAAGGGACATGAGACCCCAATATCTTCAGCTAAAGGACACTAGGGGCTTTCCTCAGCCTTACACCCACCACCTAAGGTCAAGACTAAGCCAAGTACCAGCTTCCCGTCTCGGGTCAAGGCTAGGCCAAGTTCTATTCTTCACCCACAGTTCTCTGGAGGAGTAGGGACAGTCTTGAAAAACCAACGAATATCCTGACTGATAGTCACCTGACCCCCTGGATAGAGTTCAAATGAGTGTCATATGCTTGCTAGCCAATAGAGTCAAAGGTCAATATGCTTAGCCAATAAGTTTAAACTGTAACCTTGCTGGTGTAACCTGTACCCCTAAAAAGTATAAAACTGCCTGTTACAGCCATTTGGGGTTGCTTTCTAGTCACTTGCCACAAGGGGTGATTGAAGGTTGATCCCAACGCGCCAGAAAATAAACCTCTTGTGTTTGCATCGAACTCCATCCTCATTTCTCATTTGGGGGGTCTCCTGGTAGTTAAGACTCACTTTGAGCCTTACACCACCATGGACATAGTCTCAGTGATCTAACCTCTTCCCTCTGAGTTCTACCTTCCGAAGGTCCTACTGTCTTCAGTAGTACCATGGACTGGGGTCAAGCCTTTGAGATTTAGGCTGTTGATAGGTATTCCAGATCCAAACAACAGTAAGGTTCCTTGGGACATGACTTATGACAGATTATGATGCTCATGGTCTTCTCCCTGGGTGTATGTGGTCTATCCACTTCAATGACATTAAAATTAAAAAGCAGAGTTTTGAGACCAGGAAGCTGTGGGACCAGGAAGAGCAGGCCTGGAGAAGAGTGGGATTGAGGCCTGTTCAAACCCTGGAAATCTCATCCTGAGATTGGAAGGAGTAGGACCTCTCCCTCTCCCCTGCCTTGGACATTCATGTCCTGATATGTAGCCCTGTGGCCCTACTCTTACCTTACCAGAGGTCACATAGCCATAGCTAGTAGTCAGGTTAAATTTCCTCTCTCCTTATAAGGTCATATCCAGCAGCACCTGAAACTCCTTCCTATGCAAATGAGGCATCCCTAGAACTCTGGCTTGGACCAATGATGTACACTCAACTGAGTCCCTACTCATCCCCAAAGGTTTAAATGACCTTTGTCCCCACCAATTAAACTGAATCAGCTCTTCAAAGCTGCTCCTGGATGTGTGTGTTCTTTACCCATGCACTCACTGCTAACCAAGACCCTGTACTGCACCCACCTGCCTGGGCTAAGCTTCCTGTGGCTACCCTGATGGGAAGAAGTGCTCACAGAGCTGCACAGACTTCTGGGAATGACAGCATTGTAGAGGAGGTGATGTTGGGTCCTGGTTCAAGTGTCCCCTTGTTCTGCCTTTGCTCCTTGTTAATGTCACAAATCAAATATGGTTGAGTCCTAAGCCTTATACTGATTGCTTAAGGCCTGTGAGGCAGAGGCCAGTTGTTAACCATTATGGTATTCAGCGGGGCTTTCCCCCAGAGGGCATATATCCATTTGATCAGGTTTGCTTTTTTTGTTGTTGTTGTTTTTACTTATTAACCCTAGAGGGGCCTCTTGTTTACTCGGGTTCAAAAAGACGTTCAGGTCATACAGACAAACTTTGGAGAATGCTGACAGAGGCTCAGCTAACATGACTGAATGAATTAACTAATAACAATCACTGACATCCTGTCCCCTGGAGCCATGACCTTTCTAGGTCATCAATGCTGGAAAACAGAAGACTGGGGGAGATAGTGGCGCGCATGTAGGCAGAAGTGATTTTATTTTATGAAGTCAAACCTATGAAAATAATCTTCAGCCAAAGTCCAGCCCAGGCCTGGCACCACCGTAGGCGAGCGGGCCCTGTTTTCCAGTTGAATTGTCCATCTCTTCAGGATGGGCCTGATGGTGGTAGAGAGTCAATGAAGGCAGAACAAAGGAGCCAGCTTTTCAGGCTGGCCATGAAGCAGGTGGCTTTCCAGGGGACACATTGGCCAAGCTTTGTTACTGCCTCTGTCCAGGATAGTTGGAGGCTTCTAGAACCAGTAGACGGGGGTTACACTCAGGAGTAGCATTCTACAGCAAGGATTTCCCAATACATCAACCCCAGAGGTACCACGTAGAGGTCTGACTCCCCAGAACCTAAGATCGGTGCACAAGCTTGCAGTCTCCAGATGACAGATGGCATCACATGGAAAGCAAACCCAACGTTGCCACTCGCTGCAGAGTGTGAAGCAGGCTCTGACCCTTACTTAGCCTCTAGGCGAGAAAGTGTCACGTCACTTTCTTAATTTCTTTTTTTGATATATTCTTCCCTCCGCAAAGAACGAATGTATTACAGAAGCTCAAAGGTCGGTGTTAAACAGGGCACTGAAGAGCAGAGTCATCGTGCAGGTCCAAAATGGGGAGAATGCCCCATTTGCGTGGAGCTTGTAAGGAAAACAGGCACACTGGAAAGCAATCTACTTTGATTACAGCAGGTGGTCAGTCACATACAAGTTTACGTACTTGGAGGCCAGACCTCGTGGGAGGATATTAAGTTATTAAGTACACCGATCTTGGGTGGGATTAATGTTAACCGTGTGGATAAAGTTCTCCCAAGAATGAGCTACTCTTTAAAGAGTGAGACTGGATCCCACCCCAGGCCCTGGGCTCCTACGTCATAATGCTACTTACACATGTTCTCACTGTGATGCCATTACCATGACAATTATGGGGCATGTGGTTGCCAAGGGACTCTCTGAGCCCAACAAAAACTTTTTCTTCGTACATTACCCAACCTCAGGCATTTCGTCATAGCAGCAGTGGGTTAAGACAATCGTTGCTTAGATAAGGGGCATTGAAGGCACTTTGGGAGCACTGAGTAGGGTCACTCTCATTAGTTTAGAGGAATAGGCAGTTGTGTCAGAGAAAGCCATGGTCCTAGCAAGATCTTGTGGCTGAAAAGAATCATACATCAAAAGGAACAGGATCTAGATCAGCAAAAGGGGAGAAGGGCTTGAATAAAAGAAAGGCAAGGTACACAGAGGGGCTCAGGCAGTGTCATTGTGGTGGGTCACCTGTCAGAGAGTTGGGCTGATACAGAAACTCCATGCCCATAAAGGACATGCTCCCAGCATGCCTTGCCCTGTGCAATCTCTGAAGGGGTAGGGGTATTTTCTTCCACAGCAGCCCTTAAAACCACATCTCTTCCTTGCATCCAGACGTGAGTGAGCCCATTTGCTGACTATATAGAAACGATCAGTCACATTCAGCCGTTTGAAGACCACAAAGAAATTGGAACTTTGGCTTGTAAGATTTGGGGGAATCCCATCAAAGAGTCACAGTCTAGGATTTGGCTGCCTTCGTGTAGAGTGGCAGTGTATGGGATGGGACCGTATGCTGGTGACAGAGGGACCTACTGGCATCAAGAACTTCACAGTGTTTTTTGACATGTGTAGGAAACAGGGAAGATTAGCCTGGCCTTGGTGACTGATGGATTTGAAACACATAAAAGTCATCCCAGCTACAGGCTCGGTGTACGGGTACATCTTCATCCTAGCAGAGCTTGCAAATCCCTCGGTCAGCAGAGTTAGGATGTGCCTGTTATGTTTGGAGCACGATCATTTGCAAACCTCTCTGCTTTCTCTGCTTGTCTCTGTGTAGCTCAATGGAGGCTGAAAGGATAGAACGGGAACAGAGAGTCCAGGCTGCTGTTGGATTTTGTCTCCATTCATCAGGGAAGTTTGTGGTCATCTTCCATTCAGGGGGGCTAGTCTGGGTTTCCTTTAGAAACAGTAGCAGATCCAGAGTGATGCTTAGGTCTTGGGAGTTCAGAGAGGGCCAGGGGTTGGGCCTGGCTGAGACTGCTTCTCGTAGCATGAAATATTTAAAAGACAATTCCCACGATACAGCTGTCACACATGCCCCACGCGCCCAAATTCCCATAGCTGGCGGAACCCAGCTGAGTCACCATGTGAAGGAAAACACCACACAATCTTAGTTTATAATCAACAGGTAACAGAATCACTGGGCACAGCGACCAGCATCCTAGTTTGTAAGCTATTCCAATTTATAAAAGCGGATGCCAGCAGATCCACCACCTGAACTGGGGGGGGGGGGCCGCGGGGGTTCTCCCCAACCTACATTGTGTCCATCATCTCTTCAGTCCAAAAGGCCTTATCTTTCTCCTGCTTCCCCTCTGCCACGCCCCGACCTGGAAGTCCCGCCCACTCATTCAGTGATTGGCTCCTTGAAATCTTTATTCATTAGGGGAAGGTTCTGCCACAGAGAGTTTCAAACAGGAAAATGATATCCAATATGGTTTCCCGTGCACCTGACGACCACGACTCTTCCCCATTCGGGTACATGCTATCCAGGACTGCCGCCCACATGGTACTTAAAATGCAGGAGCCTTTCTTATGAAGGGTACATGATTCGAATATATTTCTTTCAGTTCAGATACCTGGACCAATCAGGCCCTGGCCCTGGAGGGAGTCTCATTGCCCGGATCTTTCCCGGGGAGTTTGTTGGCCATGTTGGCTGAAGCTCTAAGAACCACAATGGCTCCTTTCCAAACCAGGATGTGGGACTGGCCTCTCTCAATGGCACAGGGTTCTGGAAAGTTAGCGCCGTTCCCTGGCACCTGCCTGGCTGTTGATAATTGGAAAACAAGCAGGCAAACACCCATCTGGTCTCCTCCTCTCCTCCCCACATCTACTTCCTTAAAAGCTGTTAAGCAATTAGCAAATGGGTCGTTTACGTCTAGACACCGAAGAAAGATGCAGAGTTAAGAACTGCTGTGAGAGAAAATGGGTTCTTTAGGTTCTGAAAGTGCACGGGAGGGCGGGAGAGGCGGGGAGCGGTTGCTTTACAGGGCTGGCGTTTCTTCCAGCACATTGTCACCATGGATTAGATCTTTGCTGGGGCATCTTAATAGTTTCTAACAACCACTACCAAGGAAAGGTCGTGTTTGAAGTTCTTGGCCGATTTTCCAGGAACAGGAAATTCAGTGGATGGAAGCTGACTGGGAGGTGTAGTACGTGAGACTCCTCCAGATAGATTTAGATGCTGTCTTCGGCTTCTAGGATGTCTGGCCTGTGAGCATTCCTGCCACGAGAGGGTCGTTATCCCCCTTTGCTTGTCATTATTTAGGCTGGGAGTAGAGGCATCTGGGCTAGGTCTGCTCCCTGCAGACCCACACCACGTGAATGGTCTTCACTTGGAAACGGCCCCTGAGATAGAGAGAGCTTTGTAGTTGATGAAGAAAATCAAAGAGTTGGAAACTATAGGTAGAACACGTACATCTGCACACTGGAGCCAGGCGCTCTGTAAAACGGTGAAGGCAGAAGGGTGGCTGCTCATGGTCCCCTTGGGGGGACAGCATTGTGAGACAGTCACCTGCTCTGTCCATGCAGGGGGAGAGAGAGAGAGAAAGGGAAAGAGGAGGAGAGAGAGAGAAGGAGAGAGGGAGGGAAGAAGGGAGAGGGGTGGGAGGGAGAGAGGGAAGGAGGGACAGACAGACAGACTCAATAAGAGAGGAACGGTCTGGTAAGTGGCTCTGGAGTCAGATCCAGGACTTTTTTTTTTTTCTTTCTGTTGCACAGAAAAGGCCAACAAAGAGGCTTTGTAACTGAAGAGCTCCTTGGTGGTTTCTAGCTGGCTCTAAGCGATTCTGCTTCCTACATCAGGAAGTTCAAGATTTCGGGAGCAGTCCGCCACCATAGATGGCAGGTGCCCCAGTTTGCCTTCCCCCCTCGGGCCATATTCATTTACAACTTCCTGTCTTAGTCTCTGGGAGTCAGATGTCATTTGGTAATGAGAGCTCATTTCTGTGGCAACCTTCAGCTATTTTAAATACTTTTTGCTCTAGTTTTATCATCCCCGCCCCCTTTAACGGCCTTCCCCTGAGGAGTAAGTGTAAACAGTATTTATAATTAGCTGTGTATTCACAGGGATAGTAACTCCAGCCTCTGTGACAAAAGCCTTACATAAAATAGAGGCGTCAGGGCGTTCAGGTTTGGCTTCCAGTTCTCTCAAAAGCAACATAGAACAGAGGCGCCGCCTCCAGACTGGGGCTGCCCAGGATCCATTTAGCTTGGTGTTCTGTCATCCACAGTACTTACAGAAGTGATGCTTTGCCTATGGGCGAGGCATGGCTATGCCCAGCCAGTCCAGTTGAAACCAGGAAGGAAAGTGGGAACCATTCATAAGTCACCTCCCTCACCTGTTCGTGTCCCGTGAGCCAGAATTACCTCATAAGCCCCAGCGAGCTGCAAAGGAGGCTGGGAGTGTAGGTTTAATATTAGGCAGCCCATCTGCGCCCATCTGAAATTTGACAGCTAGCTGAAGGACAGACGAATGCCTCATCTTGCAGCAGCTACCATGACATCATGGGCAGTACTAAGGAGGCAGGTGGTCCTTGCTAAGTCTCTGTTAAATGCTGTGCATTGAGTTTCTGTGCCAAGTGGTGCCTTATTTCTTGTTGTTTCAAAGATTTTCAAAACACAGTGAGCTGGTCAGTCTCTGTGCACAAGCTCAGGTCATCTGGAAACAGGGATCCTTAACTGAGAAAATGGCTCCATCAGATTGACCTTTGGGCAAGTCTGTAGGGCCTTTGTTTGATCATGATTGATGTGGGAGGGCCCCGCCTACTGTGGGCAGTGCTAACACTGAGTAGTTGATCCTGGGTTTTATTTTAAAACAAAACAAAACAAAAAATCAAAGTGAAAAAGCCACAGGGATCAAGTCAGTCAGTGAAGTCTGTTCATCTCTGCTCCTCTTCCTGCCTCCGGTTCCTGCCTTGTGTTCCTGCCCTGGATAAGCCCTTCTCCTCCCAAGTGACTTTTAGTCATTATTTTTTGCCACAGGAATAGGTAGCAAGCTAGGACACACACTCATGAGTAAAATACCAGTGTTGGCTCCAAAGTATTCATTGACTTGGTGGAGAGACAGCAATAAGATCAGCGCAGCTGGGGGTCACAAAGTCAGTGTTTGAACCCCAGTCTGGCTGGGGTCACAGCTTTTACTATGCAAATAAAAACCTCGGAAAAGCTCTATTACACCAGCTCTATCATCATAATACCTCAGACTTTAAATGACAGGACTATGAACCTCAAACTTAGATTAAACCATTTCTCTCTCTCTCTCTCTCTCTCTCTCTCTCTCTCTCTCTCTCTCTGTCTGTCTCTGTCTCTCTTCATACACATAGCACACACACAGAGGTGCTCGCACACATACACATATACATACACATACACTTTGAGACTTCCCAACCATGTTGGTCTTTTTGCTGTCCCCCCCCCCATTAATACTTTGGAATCAATAATGGTATTTACTCATGAGTGTGTAACTTTTCTATTGCCATGATAAAAATGATGATCAAAAACCACTTGGTAGGGAGAGAGAAGGCTTATCCAGGACAGTTCAAAGTAGGCTATCTATCTATCTATCTATCTATCTATCATCTATTATCTATCTATAATCTATCATCTATCTATAATCTATCTGTCTATAATGTACCTACCTATCATCTAACGTCTATCTATAATCTATCATCTATCTATAATCTATCTATAATCTACCTACCTATCTATAATCTATCTACCTATATCTATCTATAATCTATCTACATATATCTATAATCTATTACCTATCTGTCTATAATCTATCATTTATCTATAATCTATCTATAATCTACCTATCTATCTATAATCTACCTACCTATCTATCTATCTATCTAGATATCTATCTATCTAGATATCTATCTATCTAGATATCTGGATATAGCTATATGGATATAGACTGGTAGATTGATACATAAGGTTTGGGAGTCCTCTGGGACAGCCAGGCCTTGGTGGGAGCTGGGGAAGCTCTGTGAGTAATATGGCGTATCTCCCACCCTTTCGCCTGCTGGCTCGTCCTGCCTTCTGCAGAGAGACTCTTTCTCTTTGCTAACAAGATGGATTCGAAAGCCTCAGTCACCTTGTTTTCCTATTAGCAGCTCGAAGGAAATCTACCTAGCCTGTGTTTGGACCTCAGGGAAGGCCTCTAATTGGCTCATTTTAAATCATAAGGCATCTCTTATTCGAGTCCTTGTCCGGGCTAATGAGGCTCTGTGAGTGGCCTGCTTTGGCCTTGCGAGCCCCACTTCACTGTGATGAAGAAAAAGACTTTTAATAAAAGGAAAAAGAGGACGGGCACATTTTAACAGTGTACATTTCAAAAATAGCCTTTCTGCTTCAGATGTGGTAACTTCTTTGAGGCCGTCATCTAAGTAGCAGTAGTTTGAGCCAGTGTAAGAATGCTTTAAAACCTTGTGTTGTGTGTGTGAGTGCACGCACGTGTGCATGTGTCTGTGTACATGTGAGTGTGCATGTGTGTATGTGTGTGAGTGTGCATGTGCATATGTAAGCATGTGTGTGTGTTCATGCATGCATGTGAGTTGCATGTGTGTGTATGTGTGTGTGTGCATATGTGTGTGTGTGAGTTTATGTACCATGTGTATGCCTCCATGCTACATGCTTGAGGAGACCAGATGAGGAGAGGCCCAGATGTAAATGACTGATATTTTCCTTTATCACCCTCTGGGTCAGAGTTTGGAAACTGTGTCTGTCACTAAACCTGAAGCATGCTGGTTCAGCTAGACTGACTGGCTGGCGAGCTCCTGGGATCTGTCTGTCTCCACCCCTTAATGTTGGGCAGGCACAGGAGACAGTGCCTGGCTTTAATTTGGGTCTTCTTGCACAGTAAGCATTCTTAGCCATTCAGCCAGCTCCCCAGCAGGAACGGGAGCAGGAGGAGCAGGGGGAGCAGGACCCATATAGGGACATGTGAGAAAAAAGACAATTCTTTATACTGAGAATGTTGTCTAATTAAAGAAGGAAACCCCTAAATAAAGTAGAGTGTTCATTGAATACAGAATTCTTTGAAGCCCTTGGCCTAATCCTTAAGACTTTCTTCAGAACATGGGATGCATGAATCGTCAGTTTTCTTTGTCCCTTTTCTTTTACGATGTGCCAAGATAATACTGTCTTTTGGCTTTCTAGGATACACTACTGGGCCAAATGGTTATTGTGACATTTTCAGGAAGCACAGATGTTCATACTCCATCCACAGCAAAGAGTCCTGGATTTACCCAGACCTCTTTGGCATGCAGATTCCTCGTAGAAGTTAGAGACGGAAGCAATTTGAGTCATTAGTGTGCCACTTATTTCTACGTTTTTTATGCAAAAACATGTTTAACAGACATATGAAGAATAGAGCTTTTATTTCTTCTTTGTAGATGTCCCCAGGTAAAACATCATGTAATTAGTTAACGCCTTTGTTAGAAACACATTAGGAAAAGGAGCCGTCTTGCTGCCAGTTCTGCTGAATGCACAGGTAAGCTATTGATAAAGACCTTACCTGAGCATGATGAGGCTTGGTCCCTCACCCCCCACTCAGGAGATGAGAAGACGGGCGAGGTAAATGGCAAAGCACATGAGACCTCTGCCTACTGACTGCTTAAAAGAAGGAAAGGTTCCAGGGCAGAACGAGCATGCACAGTGCTACAAATCCAATTACGTCACTACAGACACCTTTAATCAAGCCGTTACATTGTTGCTTTCTTTAAAGGGAGCAAATAAAACCTTCCCTTTGGACATATTGCTCACAGGAGTAAAGCCATGCCTCCTCCTCAGTGCTTTCCAAGAGAGCAGCTCAGCCTCAGACATTGTCAGTACTGAAGGAACTCTGCTCCTTTCGAAGCCTTGGATTAGGACCTAGACACCATATGAGGGGATTAAGGAATTCCTTGCTCTTTATTAGGCTTTGGTTAGAACGTACCCAACTGTGCCACACTTGACCATTGAGGGTGATGGCTCCAGTGGTGCCCTCACTTCCACCAAAGCATTTCCCCCTTTCCGAAATCAGTAAAAAGTCGGGCATTTTCATATTGTCTTATTCAGAACCAATGACTGAACTCAGAGGCTCCTGAATGCTTTCTGCCACAAGCTTAGAAACCTCTAACTGCATGTACAATGAGGAAAGACGCCTTCCAGGATCCGGTGGCTATGCTAGACTTCAAGTCCAGGCCAGTGAGGTGCTCAGAGACCACACATCAGGAAAGTTCTCAAAGCCCAAGGAATGATTTTTCTTTCCTAAGTTCTTCTCCAAAGCCACTAGGAACTGCTTTGGCACTGAGCCCTCTCCCAAAGATGGGCTATGCACTAGTGGCCGAGAAGCCGGGTGCTGCAAGGTCCTGAGACCCAGATACGATGTAGGGCATTTGAAAAGCTTTTTGACCTTTAACCTCACCCTAACCATAACCTCTCTCCAGTAGAGAGAATGAAGATAATGGCATGTATCCATCAAGATAGGATGTGCAAGGGTGTCCATGTGTGGGATTAGGGCATTATCTCTCCTGCTGGTTAACCCTTTCCTGCTGAGAGCTGGCCAGAGCAGCCATTTGGGCCCACTTGAGGGAGAACCAATACATACCCTGACTGATGGTATATGAATGGCAGGTGAAGGTAGGATAGACCACATGCACCTTTTTATGATAATATTTTAACATGTATTCATTTGCGCCAGAGTTTGAACCCATGGCTCTGAGAATTCAAAGTGCAGCTGGCACTCGGCAGTACCCCAGCCAACTTCCCAGGTCTCTGCACGTCATTCCCAACAACGGAGGGAACATTCAGCCTCCTATCAGTGAAAGGCGACGCTGTGTTCCTGGAATTCCACCCATAAGGCTCAACCTAAGTGCTGTCTCCTCAGTAAATCCCCTTGCACCCCTCGTGCCAGAGAACATTACCCGTTTCTTCTGAGTGCCAATACCGCCGTGTGTCTCCCTCTTGCAGTGTGTCGATGGCCTTGCAGGAGCTGACTGTGTCTGAACGTATCCGAGTGTACGATAGCCTGGAGGTACCCAAACCCTCCGATAGAAAGTCCTACCGATAACGCACAAATCATTTTGGGTGATTGATCTTGTAGACTTCAAGATAAATCCTGGTTCAGGAGAGAAGGGCAGGGTAGGATGCTGACCCCTACCTTGGGAGGTGGAATTCCAAACTAGCCCAGAAGCACTGGAAAGATGGTGGTCAGGAGACTGGAGACAGTTCCATAAGTCTTAAGTGGGATAGAGCCGAAAGCCTCATCAATAAGTCTAGTATTATCTGCTTGAGGTGGTTTTGAGTGTAAGGCTCTTTATCTCTTCCTTGCTTGCTTGTTTGTTTGTTTGTTTGTTTTTATCTGCTTGGTGGTGAGTCAGAACTTCAGGAACACTCGAGAGTCTCAGCTTAGAAGCTGTAAAGAGAATAAAGGCAAATCTGTGACACTGCAAGAAGGAGACCACAGGCACACGGGAGTGCAACCATGGCCCAGAAAAGGGCGGAAGACCATGCACAGGACCGAGGCGTGCAGTAGAGAGAAACTGTTCTGTGCTTCACACACCATAGGCATCCCAGCCTGCACTGGCAGCTCGTGTTTCTATCCGGGGCAAGCTGCGGGAAATAGATTGACTTCAAATGGCCCTGAGTAGGAAGGCACAAAAGGGGTCTGGAAGGAGCTAACACAGACCCTCTCTGCAGTATTAGATCCACACCTGACGGTTTCATAGGACACCCCCAGGCCCCGACAGGCAGGTGGTGATTCTTTAGAAGCAAGTAAGCTATGGCGAGAGGTGGCCCCGGCAACAAAGGGAAGAATTAGACCCCTCAGTGGAGCGACAGACTTTTCAGATCCAGACCATAAAGTTGATGCTCAACACGTTGAAATGCAAAAGGCAATTTAAGGCGAGGAGTTATACACTGATCAAAGAGTGTTGGGCTAATTCGAGATGTCTTGGGTCGAAAGATCCCATCATGGGACACATATCTCTACAGAGGAAATGCACATCTGAACCCCTGCACCAGTGCCCAAGCCCTTTATCCCAAATTCTCAGAGCTAAGCTATCTGCTTGAGAAAGTCTTATATCAGTCCTTGAAGGATTATCCTCAGAATCAGAGTTCCCCCCGCTGGTCTGGATGGGATGGCTTCCAGCCGGCAGTGCTGAAGGCCTGGTCCTCAACTGCAGTGCTGTCCACAGGCCATGGAGCCCTTCAGAGGTGGGGACAGTAGTTATGTCACAGCAGCATGAAGTCTCCCTCATCTATCTCTGGGCTTTCTGGTCACCCCAAACTGAGAAACTGAGTGTGCACCTTCGATGTCATCCTTCTCTGTGGTTCTAAAGCAACGAATCCAGCCAGTCGGGGGCTGGACCCCTTGAAAACACGTACCTGGATGACCCTTCTCTCCTCCTCTGAATGTCTTGGGAATTTGTCACAGTGACAGAAAGCTGGCCTAACACGAGACCTGACTTACCGCTACCCCTACATTGAAAAATGACAGTTCTGGCATCTGAACTTCTCAGAGAGACATTCAAACCAGGGTGCCGTAGAATTAAAAAAAAAATAGCCAGAAACAAAAAGTCACCCGTTATCGATACACTAACAACGTACCCGAGTATTAAACCAATCACGCAACGAAAAACCAGGCGCAGAATAGGATATATTGACTACCTTAATAAAAACTTCATAAAACATAAGCTAAATCTTTCCCGGCAGGGTAAATCAATGGCTGGCTGTCGTGGGGAAGAGAGCTAATGAGGAGGAGAGTTTTCTAAGGGTGTGAGGAAAGCCTGAAGCGTGGCGGGATGATAAATATTTGGATTGTGGTCATGATTCTCCACGTGCATGCACATATTTATACTTGCCAAAGCTCTCTGAAGTGTAGACTTACAGTATGTAGATTTTTGTATTTTGATTATACATCGATACAGCCGCTTAAGTAATTCAGTTCACTCCTGTTGGGTGTGACCAGGGAGTGGCCTATCCTTGCAGTAGCCTCCATGTTTCTCAGTTCTCAGTTCAGTTGCTGACATTCCGTATCCGCTAGAAAGACTTCGTTGTTCTTCTGCCTAGTCTGGTAATGGAAGGATGGAAATGTGGTGTTTTTTCCTCCCTCCACCCAACACTGAAAGATAGAAAATGTGTGAGTTTCCATCAGAGCCTGTTTCATGGAGAAACTGCTCTCGAAGCACGTCTTGGGTTTTCCCATCTTCCTGGGTGCGATGTCTGCTTTCCATGTGGTGAGGATGGCATTTATTTCCATCTTCTGGAGGGAGAGGTCTTGGTAACTGAACATCATTTACAAGAGCCAGGAAGGAGTGGCAGATGTTGTAGAGGAAGTCTCCTGGGGACCTATACACCAGGTGGCCTTTTCAGAGAAAGCTCTCCTAGGTGAAGTTCTGGCTGGGTAAGGGTCTTGAGAGGAGAACCAGTGGCTGATGAGGGTAGCCTTCCTGATTAGTGTGACACAGCCATTCATGCTGAAGGTGACAGAGGAGCAAGGCAGCTGGCCCTTGGGGGATCATGTGCCTGACAGTGACTGCTTTGTCTCCTGACTCTGTAGGGGTTCCAGAGCCATGCATTTAGGCCTCCAAGTCCTCACCCCTGGGAAGGGCCAAGAACTTGCCTGGAGCTCACCTTGCGCTGTTCTGAGGTGGCTCTCCAGAGTCACAGTCACACTTACTGTGTGTTAGGCCCCTGCTGGTTACTGGTTCTATCCTCAGGCTGCACTCTATATCTGCAAAAGGCAGATATGGAAACATATAGTGATTTAGGTATAAAACAGACAGATAGACAGGCAGACAGACAGGAGAAAGTTGGCGCATCTGTCATGGGGCAGAACTTGTCCAGAGCTCCACCTCTCTGTGTTTCAGTTTCCTTCTCTGCAAACGAGGTTAAAGGGTCACTGTGAGAAGCTAAGTTAATACAGACCAAGTTCTCAGAACCTTTTACCCTCCCATAGATATGCCTATAGTGGTTTTTATTAATTAGCCAATTAATTTAATTTATATCTCAATCACAGCTTCCTCTCCCTCTTCTCCTCCCAGTCCCTTCCTCTCCTCTTCTCCTCCCAGCCCCTTCCTCTCCTCTTCTCCTCCTCCCCTGCTCCTCCCCTTCTCCTCAGGGAAGTGGAGGCCTCCCATGGGTGTCAACCCACCTTAGCTTGTCAAGTTGCACCAAGGCTAGGCACATCTTCTCCTACTGAGGCTACACAAGGCAGCCCGGTTAGGAGAAAGAGATCCGGAGGCAGTCAACAGAGTCAAAGACGGCCCTAGCTCCTGCAGTTAGGGGTCTCACATGAAGACCAAGCTGCCCAGCTGTTATGTATGTGTAGAGGGCCTAGGTCAGTCTCATGCATGATCTCTGTTTAGTGGTTTAGTTTCTGTGGATCCCTATGGGGCCAGGTTAGTTGATTCTGTAAATTTTCTTGTGGTTTCCTTCAATCCCTTCTTCCCTCTTCAGTAGTATTTCCCAAGCTCTGCCTAATGTTTGGCTGTGGGTCTCTGTATCTGTTTCCATCAGTTGCTGGGTGAAGCCTCTCAGAAGACAGCTCTGCTAGGGCCCAGTCTGCAAGAAGAGCAGAATACAATTAATAGTGTCCGGGGTGGGCACTCTCTCTCATGGCATGGGTCTCAAGTCGGTTGAGGTGTTAATTGGCCATTCCTTAATTTCTGCTCCATTTTTACCCCCAGAAATCTTATAGGTAGGACAAATTGTAGGTCAAGGGTTTTGCGGCTGGGTTGTTGTCCCAGTCTCCCCATTGGAAATCTTGCCCGGTTACAGGAGATGACTGGTTCAGGCTCCATATCCCCATTGCTGGGAGTCTTATGTAAGAGTCCCTGTCATAGGTTCCTGAGAGTTTTCTTTGTTCTAGGTTTGTAGCTCGTCCCAGAGACACCCCCAGTACCCGCACCCCCAACTGATTCCAGTTCTCTCTCCCAGTACTCTTTTTCTCTGTCCCCTCCAACTTGATCCCTCCTGCTCCCTCCCCTCCCCCAACCCCTCCCTGTCCCCTTCCCCCACCAGGTTCCCTCTATCCATCCACCCCTGTGCCTATGTCCATTCTATTTCCCCTTCTCTAACTCCTCTCCAGTCTCCCGAGAGGCTCAGGTTTCCCTTCGTTCTCCGTAGTTTCTTCTGCCTCCAATGCCCACACACATGAAGTCGTGCCATACTCTGAATAGTGGAGGGAGCGGCGGTGTTAAAGGCAGCAGGGACCTCTCGTTGAAGACAACCTCTGCAGCAGTCCTAAGCTGGGGCAAGAATGCTTTACTCATTGATAATTCCACGCCCTGACTCCTAACTCCAACATGGTAGATGCCCGAGCTTTTCTCTGTAATGATGCTCAGGCTCATTGCAGTTCATCCCGTTAATGTGTTGCAAGCACGGTCAGGTATGGGAGTTCCTGTGTGAAGCCAAGCTGGGCCTGAGTTTAGAACTGCATTGCCTAGGATATGGCAGGGAGTGGATAAAGCCCCAGCCAGCCAGTTCTGCCCGTGCGAGTGCCTGTCTGTCTGCCTGCCTGCCTGCCTGCCTGCCTGTCTGTCTGTCTGTCTGTCTGTGACTTAGCACCCCATCCCCTCACCCCAGCCTGCTGTTCACTCAGGTGCTTGTTCAGTTCCCCCTGGCCACACTTTACAGAGCTTGCAAATGAGTGAGTTCTCTGGGCTTTGTTGGCATCTTTGACCCCCTATGGTAGCAGCCTGTTTTCTTGCTGTCTTAGCCAATCCCGTGCTGGATCCATGTCTGCAGGATGTACAGGGGGGAAGCCACTCAGGGGAAGACTCTTCTGGAGTCCCCAGGAGCTGAACAAAGACAACTCTGCCCACAGGATCCCAGACCAGGGTCTGCTCCAGAGCCACCCTTACCACACTTGATCGACCCTTCCACCTCAGATCCCCCGTTGACCCTTCCACCTCAGATCCCCCGTTGACCCTTCCACCTCAGATCCCCCCCATAGACCCTTCCACCTCAGATCCCCCCATTGACCCTTCCACCTCAGATCCCCCAACTGACCCTTCCACTTCAGATCCCCCATTGACCCTTCCACCTCAGATCCCCCCCGTTGACCCTTCCACCTCAGGTCCCCCCGTTGACCCTTCCACCTCAGATTCTCCCATTGACCCTTCCACCTCAGATCCCCCCCATTGACCCTTCCACCTCAGATCCCCCCATTGACCCTTCCACCTCAGATCCCCCATTGACCCTTCCACCTCAGATCCCCCATTGACCCTTCCACCTCAGATCCCCCATTGACCCTTCCACCTCAGGTCCCCCCGTTGACCCTTCCACCTCAGATTCTCCCATTGACCCTTCCACCTCAGATCCCCCCCCCACTGACCCTTCCACCTCAGATCCTCCCATTGACCCTTCCACCTCAGATCCCCCCCTGACCCTTCCACCTCAGATCCCCCCCATTGACCCTTCCACTTCAGATCCCCATTGACCCTTCCACCTCAGATCCCCCCGTTGACCCTTCCACCTCAGGTCCCCCGTTGACCCTTCCACCTCAGATACCCCCCACTGACCCTTCCACCTCAGATCCCCCCATTGACCCTTCCACCTCAGATCCCCCATTGACCCTTCCACCTCAGATCCCCCCCCGTTGACCCTTCCACCTCAGATCCCCCGGTTGACCAAGTAGACGTGGCCCATGTGTACCAGGAACCGAGCTACACCATGTCTTCCCCGTGTCGTTGCCTTACTTCACTGTGACACAGTTAGGACACCAGTCCTGTGGGATGACTATTGTCCTCGAACCCTTTCTTCAGATAGTGCAGAGGAAGAGAGAAGTCAAAAAGACAACCAAGAGAGAGGGTGGAAAGAAGAGACTTGGCAACGCCTCTGTAGTCCCTTAGTCTGAGACGGAAGGAAGGGTCAGATTGTGGTAGTGCATCACCCTGACTCCGGAAGCCGGTAGCAAAACAATCTCAATTCGGAGTCATCTGTGAGGATTCTGTCAGAGAGAGAGAGAGAGAGAGAGAGAGAGAGAGAGAGAGAGAGAGAGAGAGAGAGAGAGAGTGTGACACATATCTTACAAGGAATCTTGCTGCAGACTCGTCTAGGCAAGGGGACACATGTGACAATACGGGCCAGCTTGGCAGTTCTTAGGTTCAGTTTTGCTGCCCCAGTGTTTTTTTCCGGGGTCACCTACAGATTGTTTCTGAGTGGTAAGGGCTCTTGCTAACCCTTTGTCTAGTCAACACCTCCTGGTTTCCCTTCCCTACCATGTGAGGTTGGACCTCCCAGTTCTGAGCAGGTTGTGGAGATGTGGGGAGGGGAAAACAGAGGTCTCCAACTCTGAAGAAGTAACTCTTGCAGTCACTCCCACATACCTGACTCGGAAGCGGTTGTCACGGAAATGTGTTTTGTTTTTATTTTGGTCTTGGGCCCCGGTCATCGTCTTATTACAGCTGCCTAGAAAGGGAAGAGTGTGCAAACAGGAAACAAAGGCAGTGTTTTACCCAGCAACCTCAGAGGTCACTGCAGACAGACAGAGCTTGAAGATGAGTGGGCTGCAGGACCCCTCAGGGAGGTCCCCAGGTATCCCAGCCCCATTACCCTCTCACAGAGGCAGAGGACTTCTGTCAGGTATCCTCAGTGCTGTCTGACAGTAACCCAGACTCTAGTCCCTGAATGACTCCACCGCCTGGCAATGAAGGCTGCCCTCGCTCCCGCCTGCCCACCGCCCGCCCACCCAGGTTCCTCTGCTTTGTTGATACCAAGTAGTTCAGCTGTGGGCGGGAATAAAGGTTCCCGGGGTTGCCTGGTTTTTCACAGCTCACAGCCTTCCTTGATTGCACGTCTTGTAGCCCACATTTTTATCGCCGTAGCTGTCATTTTTCTTGGCTTGCCACTTCAGTCACTCAAAACAGTGTTGCTGTGTTGCTTTGGATTCTCTTGGGCTCACCCTCCCCCCATGGGGTTTGCATCAACTCACAGGTAATAATGGCGGGAGTGGAGAACGGCATCCCACTGCAGTCCACTCCCACCATCAGGGCCTGTCACCCAAGGGAAGCAGAGAGTTAGCCACGGTCCCAGTTCACCCTGTGCCTGGGGCTGTCCATCAGCGAACTCCATCCTCACAACCACCCCAGGTTGCAGGACTCTATCTGCGTATCTGTGGGCAAGGTCCTTAACATTCATGGAGAGGTTCGCCTTTGCCTAAGCATGAGCGAAGGGTACGGATCTGGAATGGAGATGTAACTGAACAGTTTGGCCTTCTGTAACCTGTTGCAGGTGGTAAAGGGTTGCCTTTCCTGGTTTAACCTCAGGGAACCAGAGCATCCCTGGGCTTGTTTGGAGTGGCCCCAGATGGTCTATTAGAGTCATTCACTTAGATATTGATGGGGATCTCGTGCTTAATGGGGCCAAAGCGAGTTCTTGAATCTCCTTGACCCTGGTGTCTTCACAAGTTCGCTGATGACTCCATGCCCTGTGCCGTGACACTGTGACTCAGGTCAAGCACCCTGGAGTCATCTTGACTCTTTGTTTTCCCTTTGCCCCCTGTAGCCAACCCTAGCCAACCTTGTCATCATTGCCTCTGTCCCATTAGTGGCGTGAACCGCCATCTTCTCATGCCTAAGCCACCATGTGACATCCTTACTGGTCTCTATGTCCAACATTTGACTGCAGGCTACTTTTCACAGGAAACTGGAGAACAGTGTCCTTATCTGCTCCCTAAGTTCTGACCCCTGTCTTGGATCTTACCATGTCTTCCTTTCCATGACTCTGGTCCAGCTACTATGCATACATTCCTTCACACATGCATACAGGAGGGCTACACATGCATACACGCACGCACGCACGCATGCATCACGGTGCATCGACTCTTCCCATCCTCGTCTTAAGCGGGAAGTTTGTCTCTCCTGAGCTCTTACGGCATAACCAGCTCCCCTCAGACCCTCCCAGCCCCCTTGCCCTCCTTTCTCATTCGAAAGGAACTTGTAGGAGAGAACGCGGTCTCACCTGGGCAGTTAGGGGAGGCTCCTTGAAGAGCTGCATGAAGAAAGGGCTTCCGGTAAGCAGCGATCACGCAGAAGCACAGCAGAAGAGCAAGCCTGGGGACCACGCCCATCCCTCCTCATACCTGCAACCCAGCTTAGCTCTGATTAGCAGGAGCCTTTCTATCTCCAGCACCTACCATAGCGCCTCACAGCTCACAGAGCTCATTGGGTGTTTGTGGAAGAATGGGATGGGATGGGATAGGGCGTAGGGGAGAGGAGAGTTAGTCTTTAGGGAGATGAAGAAGTGACTTGCAAACTGGCGTCTCGTGAAAGCTGAGTAGCGCATCATTTGAATCTGCGTAGCTCACGTTGCCTTATTTGGCCAGCGTCTCCGAGTCCCTTACCCCTGCCTGACTCTTGACCATTGAGCACAGGACACCCAGAGGACCCGAGGTCCCAGTTGCACTGTGTGCCTTCTACCTTTGTTTCCTGCTCCTGGCTCAGTTCCGCGGCCGGATTAGTATGTAGAGATGTGGGCAAGGGAGGGAGTCAGACTGGAATCTGAAACAGAGCCAGAGAGTAGGATAAGAAAGAAAGAGTGTGCCACGAGCACAGGTGCCTGGCAGTCTCAGGAGACTTGCCTTGCATCTTGTCAAAGCTCTTTGCTTAAAAGCCCGAGGGAACAAAGACATTTTCCTTTAAAAGAAATCTGCCTATTCACTGTATGCCGCGGCCCCTTTCCTCCCTCAGCCTGAGGACCGTGGAGCATTTGAGAGGTGTCTCATGCTTTCAAGATGAAACTCTACACAGCAACTGGACTTGACTGGCTTCTGCTATCTGCTGCCAAGCTCTACTGAGTGCCTGGGGTAAGGGCTCAGACTCAGTTCCTGAGCTGGATGAGAGGCTTCCCCTCTGCTTCTGTTTGGCAGGATACTGAGCATCGCTACAATAGAAGGTCAGGTGCCCCTGAGCAGTCCGTACTTGCGTGCAAGACACAGTGTGATCCACAGAGGAAGAGAGGCCGGAGATGGCCACAGGCACAGCCCAGGGAGCTGTTCTTCCTCACACAGACATATTAAAGCAAGATGCTCTGGGCCTCAGAGAGGTGTCTGCTGGCTAATTGCGTCTCTGCAAGAAGTTTAGAAACTGTGCGACGATTATGCTGACAAAACGATGAACTTGAAACTGCCTTCTCGCAGCCCAGGGTCTGTCTGCTCCGGAGGCAAGCTCAACCACTGGAAAAGAACCTGAAAGTGGCAGCCTGTCTGGAGCGGGATCTGTGTGTTTGGTTAGAGAAAGTCTTGCTTTCGTTTGTGTTGTTAAAGTGACAGATCCATCTCCGGGTGGTTCTGCATCTTTGTGAGATCACGACCACGTCAGGAAGAAAAACCACCCAGGCTCCTAGTGTGAGATCCATCCCACTATCCACCAGTGAGCACTGACTGGGGACGAGAAACCCCCAATGGTAGAAATTTCTGTCCTCTTCTACAGGCTAGAACACAAAGCTTTACCCAGGAAAATAATTTAGGGGTTGAGGCTGCCCCCTTACTTCAGGCAGTAGTCCCTTTCTGATTCTACAAGTCCTGAAACAAAATAGGTGCTAGACGTCAGGGAGGGGAGGGAGGAGCCCAGCACCTCTAGGAATTCCCTTGACTCGAAGACCGCCATATTGAAAACGGGCATCGGAGATTTATTCCTTCCAAAGTCAAAACGTGAAGCCGTTTTAGAACCACAAAGCCTTTCAACCCAAGGCTTCACAGAGTGTGTGTAGAAACTTACATTTCAAAGGGGCTATCCTCAGCTCCTATCTATACTGATCATTGTCATTGAAGATTCTGGTATTTCCCCACCCCACCCCCAACATCATGACCGTACCTCTACATGAGGTATCCCCCAAAGTTCTCATGCTGGCGGCTCTGAGAGGGGACGGCTTCTAAATGCAATTGAATGGTAATGACTCCATCTTCACATCTCCAGAAGGGATTGGTACTGGCCACACAGAGAACTAGTCCTTGCGGGGCCACTCACTTAGCTACATGATACCAAAATTCCCACTGCAAGAGGGAGGCAGCTGCTGATACCACACCCTCCCTGCCCCCGTATTTGTCAGAACTGGATTTGGGTAAGGGCAGAGTTTGGAGGAGGTAACTAGAAAATGCCTGGAAGGCCGCACATAGAGCATTGTGGGTAATTCTTCTGGGGCTCCGAAGAGACTAGGAAGGAGCTAAAATGTCTCACTGGCAAGCTGAGTACCTGTGACCAGAATGCTAATGAGTCTGAGATGGAGAGAGAGGACGACGCACTTCTGGAAATCGGAGCAAAGGCTATCCTCATTACACATGGCAAAGAGCGCGGGTGAACGGCATTCGGGCCCTAGGCCTAGGGGTTTATGGGAAGTGGAATTTACCAAGTCCATGACCTCGGGTGTCTTGCAGAAGAATCTTCTAAGGAGGATGTTGGAGGAAGTCTTGAATGGTTTTAACGGATACGGGAGGATTCGGAGCAGCGGTAAAACCCTGACAGTGGGATTTGCAGTCGAAAAGAATGTAAGATTTGGTCGGTTCACAGCCAGATCGGAGAGGAACACAGAAAGACACATGCACGCGCGCGGGCACACGCACACACGTGAAAAAGCAAAGCCAGCTGTTTTTAATCAGAACAATAGAGGAAAAGCCTCAAAACTGTCTTAGAAATCTACTAGCTCAGGTCTGGGTCTGCATGAAGGTCCCAGGGAACAGGCCAAGGACATCCTTCCAGCCTCCCTATGTGTCTCCGCCTCAGGAATCTGCTTTGCTCCCTGCCTGCCCAGCCACGGTTCACAATGGCCCAATCATGGCTGCCTCATTGTTCCTGAGGCAGCAAAGCAGCAGACCTTGAGATCACATGGTGCTAATTCTACAGCCATGCCAAACGCAAGAGCTGCGGGGTTATGACAACTTCCACTCAGACTTTAGAGGAAAGCCCGAGACACCAGACAAAGGGGCAGGAGGTAGCTGCTCCCTGAGTCACCAGGCAGAGGCGCAAGAGGCCTCTGGAAATATTAGCCAGTTTTATGCTTGCCCAATTGCTGGTAGTGGCGCCACCACTCTTTAAGCTCCAAGAAAGCAGCTTGGAATCCCCACGGTGCTGATACTGCACGTGTTAGCATTCTGTCTAAGCTCCACCTACAGTTACCTGGCAACAGCCAGATATGCTCCGCCCCACAGTTACCTGGCAACAGTCAGGTATGCTCCGCCCCACAGTTACCTAGCAACAGCAAGGTATGCCCGACACCATAAAGGGGGCTGCTTGCCTGTTTACTCTCTCTCTTCTCTCTTGCTCTTGCCTTCCTGCTCCCACTCTTTCCCCATTCCCTTGTCCCTCTCTCTTCACCTGCTCATGGCCGGCCTCTCTCTACTCCTCTTCTTTCCTCCCCTCCCCCTCCCCCTCCCCCTCCCCTCCCTCTCCTCCTCTCCCTCCCCATGCCTGAATAAACTCTATTCTATACTATAACTTCGTGTAGCTGGTCCCTCGGGGAAGGGATGCCTCAACATGGGCCTCCAGAGGCACCTCCTTTCCCCATACCTCACCACACCTCCATAGAACATATCCCCCGCCCCGTTTATCTTTTTATAAACACATCAACAGGCATTAGCTTGCAAAGCAAATCCCAGAGTGTGTAGCCACTGTGGGCTGTGTGAGTGTGGGCTGTGACTTGATAAAGTCTTGCAGGTTGGAGTTGATGTGTTTATAAAAAGAGAAAGGTGTGAGGGAGGGATATGTTCTGTGGATGTGTGGGAGAAGGGGGTGCCTCTACGGGCCCATGCTGAGACATCCCTCCCTCCCCACCTTGGTTGGAGTTTATTCAGGGCATGGGGAGAGTAGTTGAGAGGGTAGCAGGGCAAAGAAAGCCAGAGAACGAGGGAGGGGAGGGGGAGGGAGGGAGGGGAGGGAAGAGATGTAGAGGCCTGCCATGAGCAGATAGAGAGAGAGGGGCAAGAAGGCAGGAGCAAAAGAGGAACGAGAGAGAGAGAGAGAGAGAGAGAGAGAGAGAGAGAGAGAGAGAGAGAGAGAGAGAGAGAGAGAAAGACACACACAGACACAGACACAGACACAGACACAGACACAGACACAGACACAGAGACACATGCACGCACGCACGCACTCACCCACGCACGTACGCACGCACCCCTTTTATAGTGTAAGGCATACCTGGGTATTGCCAGGTAACTGTGGGGCGGAGTCTACCTGGCTGTTGCTAGGTAACTATGGGCCTGAGCATACCAGACTGTTGCCAGGTAACTGTGGGGCGGAGCACACGCGGCTGTGTGGGGTTGGAGCTTAGAATGCTAACTGGAGTTTCCTGAAGCTCCGGGAGGCCCACTGTTGCCATACTGCGCATAGGATGCTGGACTCTGAGCTTTTAAGATTTAACGTCTGTCCTGATGGGTCTCTGTCTTGCCAAGAGCCTGGATTCTGTCTTATTTGCTCACTTCTTCCTTTGGGATAGAGATGTTTGCCTTGCGAATAGCGTTTATTCTGTGTGGCTGGATCTTGGAGGTGTACCTCCTTGGCTTCTGTTTGATTTTACAGGCTCACAGCTGGGAACGGTTTTCCTTGAGGCGCAGAGGAGACTTTGAACTTGTTTTAAGCAGCGCTGGAACAAAGTAGAGATTTGGACTGGGGGTGGGGGTGGGATGATGATATTTCCTATTGTAAGACCTGCTTGTGAGGAGGTTTTTTTGTTTGTTTGTTTGTTTGGTTGGTTGGTTGGGTTTTTTGTTTGTTTGTTTGGTTGGTTTTGTTTTAATTTCTGGGACAAAGTCAACTGAAGAGAGGAAGATCTTGGGCTCAGGATCCTGGGAGTCATAGAAATTTCAGTCTCTCCTTACTTGGCTGACTGTTGGGACCGGTGGGCAAGGCAAAATGTCATAGGGACAGGAGCATGTGGCTGAGAAAGCTACTGACTTCTTCATATCCAGAAACAGAGATGCATAGAGAAAAAGGCTGGGAACAAGGTAGGTGGGCTCCCAATAGCCCACTTCCTCCGGTTGGATGATACTTTTCACAGTTTCTGCCATCTTTCAAGAATCTGTTCAGTCATGAAGCCCATCATTAATCTGCCCGTTCATCAATGAAAGAATTAGTACAGTTGGTTCCAAACGTCCAGCTTCTGACATTGCATTAGTACCAAGCTTCAGCCCATTGGGCGACATTTCATCTCCAAACCGTAACAGACACAAACCTTTAAACCCGTGGTGGTGGTACAATGCTATGGTCTGAGCAGTCTTTGGGTTTATGGAAGAAGCTTCCCCCCAGTGTGGTGGATTTGAAGTCATGGAACCATGAAGAAGTGGAAGTCAAGTGCTTTGATACATGCCCCTGTGTCCTCATGCCTTTATGTCCTTGTAAGCGAGCTTCTCCTTTAGGATCTAACTCCCCTCAGGAGATTGGGTTCTTATAGAGCTGCTGGGTATGCACAGCTCAGTCACACGCTGGTGCTATATTTGTATGATGTTCAGCCCCTGCCTCAGGGAACAGTAGCTAGGCAAGATGGCCCCTTACTTATAACCTTTGTAGAGGCTGGGGAGAAACCTGGCGATTGGGCAGAGTAAAGAAGACTGGAAGGATGAAGGGAGGAACCAGAAAGTTCCAGCAGCCGCTGTGGGGCTCCCTACTGGTATTCAGATATCCTCTGCTATCGGGTGTCAGATTAACCCAGGAGGTAGCACAGGAAAACACGGGCTTCTTTTTGGTCAGAAAGATGAGGCAGGCTACCTAGGGAGTCCCTGTGCTAAACACTTTATGAGCATTTTTATTTCATGGTCCTTCAGTTTAACAGCCCTTAAATTAGGCACTGTTACATATAGTAGACAGAAGGGAGAACCGGGCTCCACTAGTGTGTGGCACCGTTGCGGCCTAGCTCTGCCCTGCCACAGAGCCCGCCTCTCCAGCCCTGAGTGGCATACCTCTCGGGTCGAGAAGGGGCAGTTTTCAGAGGGTAGGCAGATAAACCGAGGCATCTCCAGCATGCAGCTTCCTCACCTTCATTAGGTTGACGAAGTGAGGGCCCTTATGAGGGTCACGGGAGCTGATTTGTCCAAGCCGTCACCCGTCGTTTTTGTTATCCTCCTTGCAACCGAGTGCTGTGTGTGGAAAGTGAAGAGGGAGCCTCCCTTGCATGCGCAAGCAAGCATTCTCCCTTTTCCACCAGGATCTGTTTCCTCAGTGGCACCAGTGTCTGTCTGTCTCTCTGTCTGTCTTTCTGTCTTTCTATCTGTCTCTGTGTCTCTGTCTGTCTCTGTGTCTCTGTCTCTGTCTCTGTCTCTCTCAGTCTCTGTCTTTCTCTGTCTCTGTGTCTCTGTCTCTCTCTCTGTCTCTCTGTTTCTGTCTCTGTGTCTCTGTCTCTCTCTCTGTCTCTGTCTCTCTGTCTCTATCTCTGCCTCTCTCTGTCTCTCTCTGTCTCTCTGTCTCTCTCTCTCTCTCTCTCTCTCTCTCTCTCTCTCTCTCTCTCTCTCTCTCTCTCTCTGTTAAGCCAAGTTCCCCAAGTCTCCAGCACCCTGAGGACCAGGACATCTTGCTGTGTCGGAGTGCTGGTGGGTGAAACCTTTCAAAGGCCTTAGAGCCGTGCTGAACACTGTCCCCAAGCTTGAACTTTGCCTCTTTCTTTCTTTCTAGCAACCTCTAGGCTCTTCTTCACACTTGCCCTTAGATCTGTTTCTTGTACTACCACTGCCTTGGGAGCAGGTGAGGCAGCCACGGAGGGAACCCTGAACCCCAAGACTCTCACAGCATCTCTCGTCACCTGCTATTCTATGTGCTGGCGGTCACTTCCCGTAGGATGACGTACTTGGTGATACTCCAGGCCCTGGGGTGAGTCCTCATCACCATCCTAGGTAGCTGTCCCTCCTCCACGCAGGAATCTACCTGTAGGTAGCTGAGCATCAGGGCTTTTGGAGGACACAGGGTAAGGGTCTGCTTCATGTTATCCCGAGAGCCTGGTGCACAGTTTCATTGCTGTTGGTGCGTTCCCAATAGCTCACTTTCCTGGCACATAGTAGGCCCTCATCAATTATTAGCTGAGACCGTGCTGTATGACATCCAGGAAAGCAGTTATTTCTCTTCCTCTTGGGCAAGGGGTTAAATTTCCCACAGTGAATAAGAATAGATCTGGGCAGAGCTGAACTCAGGTTGGTATATCCTAGAGCTCCGGCTAGAGGCTTCACCCGTCCGCCGGTCTAAGAAACAGGAAGTACAAAGACTGCAGTGGCTGACATATTGCTTCCCTGGGAGGCTCACAGTGACATCCTCCCGCAGCACATGGACAAAAGTAATTGATGAGCTTAATCATCTGTGGAAAGGAGGATGGGGGTGCCATGCTGCCTGCAACACAGAATTCCCGGAAACAGGCACATATGTTTCAGCCCAGACCACTTCCATAAGACAGGGTTTTATCCACACCATTCCCGAGCGTCTCCTCTCCCAGAGTGTGACGTTTGAAAAAAAATCGCTTGGTATGAAACACAAATCATGTTGGAAGGAGAACAGCTAGCTTCCTGCAGACCACAGTTGCCCTCCCTTGATGGATTTTGGCCCAATTAACCAAGTTCCAGATCGACATCAAAATATGTAAATGGAGACCGAGCAGGGGTCGGGTATGTGAGTGTGTGGAAGGGGTGGGGACTAGTTTGAACTTTTCTAACTTTGAAAGTGGGGAAGAGAATCCGCAGAGAAGCTCAGAGCTGAGGGTAGAATACAGAATGAGTACCTGGGGCTTTGAAGCTTCTCTTTCTGCCTAGACCTTGGCCGGCTAAGGCCTGGTTCAGACTCTGAGGCTTTCCTGGCCGGCCGTGCTGCACCTGAGGACGCACAGTTAGCAGGGAGAGCTAAGGCTCTCCCTTCAGAAGCTGTACGCACTGTTCTCCTCCAGCCCCATCTCCTTAGGACCCGCATGCCTGTCTCGTGTCCTCAACCAAATATTCCCAGCGCTCTTCAGCACCGCCTCTGGGGGAATTCTTGTTGCCCAACATCTCTCCACCCATCATTGCTTCCTGCCTCTCTCTTCCTGTACTGATGGCTGACCAATGGATAAGCCAACACACATTGTTTAGCATCTTACCAAGACTGAGCTCTCTCGGCAAGTAGCAGCTCCTCCCCTCAGTCTTTTGGTGAGTGCATTACATGTCTACCCCAAGAAACTATTCAGACCATATATTGGCAAAATCAGATGCCTCTCTCCACCGGCTTCTTCGGGTCACCTCCGTCAGCTCGTGGTCACTTCGGGGTCACTGGGCTATAACTACAGCCTCAAAAGAAAATGCAGCAGCAAAGAAGAAGGCTCTACCGGAAGACATTTCTGGCCTTGTAATGGGCGGCGAGACCCATTGGCCTCTTCTGGCTCTTGTCATAGGGCAGCCTCCCAGGACACCGTGTCCGGCTGGCCCGGCTCTCATCAGTTTCTGATAAGGATGAGAACAGACCCGGCGGGAAGAAGACCCGTAATGAAAAAGGAGCGTAGACAGAGTCTGCCTGCCCTCGCCAGTTTCACACCTCGGCTCCGTCATCGGAGAACGGACTCTCGCAAGGACATTTTCTTACTCAAGTGGTATTTTTCGCAGAGATGACACCAAGCAGAGAAGAGAAAACCCTCTTTGAGTTATATGCCTTTTTGGTGCGGCACCGGGAGACGGTCTTCCGTCTCTGAGCAGTAAAATCAGGCAGGAATTCAAAGTTTAAGCCACCGTTTCATTTTTAAAATATCCCTTAGATCTCGCTGCATTTGGTGAGAAGTCTGCGTTGGCATTTTTTTTGGGGGGGGGTGTCACTTTTATCTCTGGTTTTATTTCTGCCGGCTCTGATGAACATATACAGGGCTCTATTCAGCAAGGCATCTGGGGTGCGTTCTCTCCATCAGGTTAAATGAGGAATGGGGTGGAGACAGGATGCTAAAGGGGGGGCTGTAAATAACCCGAGGCTGAACAGTAGGCGATCGTTATCTTGCTAAGGCCCAAGGTGAGATTTTAATAGCTGTTCTGACCTTGCTGGATGTTAGCTCAGGCCAGGAGTTTGGGGGATACGCTTAGTGGGCATCCGCTTTCTCATTCCTCAGAGCACATCGAGGGCAACTGGGATGGAAGCCGTCCAGACTATCAGGCGGAAAAATCTTCCATTGTGTTTCTTCTCTCTTGCCTGTGAAGGCTCTAGAGGCAAGAAAAGGAGTCTTTAACTCAGGGTCAAGGTCCCAGCCCTGAGACTAAGCCAGGGGCGTTGTGCTCTGCATTACATCCCATAGCATGGTTTATAGGCTGTGGGGACAGACAAGACCCCCAGTGCTGCTGCCATTCTGAAGGTGCCCTGCATCTGGAGCACAAATCGCCCTGCTGAGCTTGTCAGCCAGGCACAGGGGCTTCAGTCACTGTGACTGGGCTCCCGGTGACAAAGTGTCCCTGTCACCTGTCTTCCCCCTCCCCACCCCCCTGCACACCCAGTTCAGAACCAGGAAGCAAAGAGTTTAGGACCATCTTGTCACAGTCGTAAGTCTAACGTAGACTCTGCCTTTTCTTGTCATTCCGATGTGGTCATCCCACCCCTGCCTTTGATGATTGCAGCACTTAGAATGGTCTTCTCTTCCTTCTATCATTTTTTAAAAAGATTTATTTATCTTATGTATGTGAGTACACTGCAGCCGTCCTCAAACACACCAGAAGAGGGCTCCAGATCCCATGGTTGTGAGCCACCCTGTGGCTGCTGGGAATTGAACTCTCGGGACTTCTGGAAGAGCAGTTGGCACTGCTGAGCCATTGTTTCTTTCTTCTTTTTTTTTTTTTTGGTTTTTTTTTTTGGAGCTGGGGCCCGAACCCAGGGCCTTGCGCTTCCTTGGCAAGGGCTCTACCACTGAGCTAAATCCCCAACCCCCCACTGAGCTAAATCCCAACCCCTTTCCCCCCACCCCCCCAGACCCGAACCCAGGGCCTTGCACTTCCTAGGCAAGCGCTCTACCACTGAGCTAAATCCCCAACCCCATTGTTTCTTTTAATGGACTCAGTTTCTCTGGTGATGGATTTGACAAGTTTTTGCTGGATTCTCTGCGCTTAGTCACTGGGATGGTTTGTATATGTTCAGCCTAGGGAGTGGCACTATTAGAGGGTGTGGCCCTGTTGAAGTAGGCGTGGTCCTGTTGGAGTGGGTGTGGCCTTGTTGGAGTGGGTGTGGTCCTGTTGGAGTGGGTGTGGCCTTGTTGCAGTGGGTGTGGCCTTGGAGTAGGTGTGTCACTGTGGGCATGGGCCTTAAGACCCTCATCCTAGCTGCCTAGAAGGTAGTATTTTGCTAGCAGCCTTCAGATGAAGATGTAGAACTCTCCCCTCCTCCTGTACCATGTCTGCCTGGATGCTGCCATGCTCCAACTTGATGATAATGGACTGAACCTCTGAACCTGTAAGCCAGCCCCAATTAAATGTCACCCTTATAAGAGTTGCCTTGGTCATGGTGTCTCTTCACAGCAATAAAACCCTAACTAAGACAGTCACTCTTTCAACTCAACTAACAATGAAAGGGTCTGCACCATGGCTGCACAGCACTCTCAGAGCTTGTCAGGAGAAGCAAAAGACCAAGGACCTTGATCATGAGCAGTCTTCGAACAGGAGGCCCCTCCAGAAACACCCAGGAGAGGCCATATCCCTGTGCCTTCCCTGATGCAAAAATTACATAAACCTGGCCTAATGCATGCTCCCTTACAAAGATGTGGCTCCAGCCTGCGGCTTGGCTTGGTCCTTTCTTCCAACACTGTGGGTTGTGGGGACTCAATAATAAAACACCTTGACCCAGGAGCACAGACCGGACCTTGACACCACAGAGCAGGTTGTACCTTCTGCCTCTCTGACAACAGAGCAGCTCCCAGTAAGCAAGTGGTTCCGAACCTCAGTTTATCCAGTTCTTCCTGTGCTGGGACGGGGTGAACACTGAAGGAAAACGTAGAGGTAATGCCTTTAGCACAAATGCTGTGTAAATGGTTAGCTGTCCAGACTAGGGTTCACGGAGACTTTATGAGCCGTTTCTGCCAGCAATGTGGAAGACGCTGGATTTGCATGATGAGAGGGACATAGATGTATTAGAGAAAAGTCCTGACATCCCAGTGTTCTCACAATATTAGGAGGGCAGGGAGAAGCAAGAGGGGCAGGAAGGGGACTGTGTGTCCTGAGGGAGGATGGCAGGGCTGGTGTTGGCGAGTCTTCTAGGCTCTGCCCCACAGTTACCTGGCAATAGCCAGGCACGTCTGACTCACTATAAAAGGGGCTGCTTCTCCTCCTCCCTCCCTCCCTCCCTCCCTCCCTCCCTCCCTCCCTCCCTCCCTCCCTCCCAGCAGCCTTTTCTACTAGGGCTAAAATTCTTCTCATCTGAAGAGGATGGGGGAGCAGGGGATGGGTGTGAGCTGGACTGGGTGTCTCAAACAGATTTGCATTTTTACAAAGACCGCTCAGGTGTGGAGCTGCTGAAGTGGGGGCAGAATGAAGGTGGGGCTGGCGGGAGACAGAGGAAGGGAATGAGTTATGTTGTTCGCCGGTGCCAGGAATGCTGCCAGTCGCGAGGCATCCGCCAGTCTTCGGCCTTCTGGACAGGCTGCAGGCGGCAGGGTTATCTTTACTTCCTGATAAGGAAGGGGGCTTGGCTTGGAAGGGTTATGCAAATGGATTTGATGCTCACCCCTGGAGATTCTCTGGAGCTCGAGGTGTCAGGTTCTCTTCTAGGCTCATGGTAAGAGGTGAGAACAAAGCCAAGACAGAAAACCACCCTTACCAGCTCCACTTCCGCCTGTCCTACCTCTCCTGTCCTACATCTCCCTGAACTTCTGACTATGGAGGAAGGGTACTGCCCCACGGTTCAGTGGCAATGCAGGCTGGGAGAGGAGCATCTCCACGCTTCCCCACACTGTTAGAAAATCAGGCCAAGCAGGAAAGAGATGGAATTCTGAAGGTGTTTATAGAAACAGAGTTTATTTTAAGCACTGTGGGTACCCTAGAACATTGTCTTCCTTTTCTCCCGGAGCTGGAGCTGGCAAGCCCTTACACCCCTGAGAGATGAGAGACAGGATGTCCTGGTTTCCGCTCTGCCTCTTGCCACCTCTTGAGTGTTCCCTGCTTCCCGTATGAAAACATCTCTCTTTTGTATTTCTTCTCACTTTTCTTCCTCCCTTACCTCAGGACTCCAGGACTTCTCTTCCTGCTCTGTTCTTGCCTTCGTCCTCTCTTTTGTGACACAGAAATGTTAGTCTTACCATCTCCAGGCTGCGGGATGATGATTAATTAATGAATTCCCAGAGAACCCACTTTCTCCAGTCATAGCCATATGCCAATCACCAGGGTTTACCAGCAAGCACAGTTCTCTGAGGAGAGTCTATCAGGTCAAAGTCAGAGACCCTTGTCCTCCTAACCTTACTGTGTTTTAAGGCCCTGCTGGCTGGGCTTCTCTCCATTGCAGACTTCTGAAAATGCGCTTCCCAGAGGGCTCCCCGGGGAACATCAAAGTTTATCTGTTCCCCTAGAACAGCCACAGAACCTTCTGCCTCAGTCCTAGTCTCTAGCGGGAACCTCTTTCTCTTTCACCATTTTGGTGTCATTTCTCCAGGCTCACAGCTCCTCCTCTTGCCTCCTCACTGAGTGTTCCTGGATGCTACAACATCATAGAGGTCTCAGAGTCATAGGACCACCATGCGGTATCACACCCGGGCTTCTCATTCTATACCATGGATACAGTGCTGCATGGGGTTATATGATACACATCCTACAGATAAATATGAACTCTGTATTTGCTGTGTACCAAGGCCTCAAAGGAGATGCTGTCTCCCTTCTAGAAGCAGACAGATACACAGATGGCCAGGATGGTGGGGGATGTAAGGGATTGACTCTGGGCACAGAGGCAGGGGCCTTGGAAGAGGAAACTGGAACGGGTAGGAAAGTGGATACGGAAGCAGATCCCTCGGCTGCTGGCCTTCTTATTTCAGTGGCAGTTAAATTTCTTCTTGGAGCTCTTATCCACTAGGACTGAGAGAAAACCGGCCCTGGTCATTCTGTGAGTGTGCCCGGACAAGTCTTTTAGCCTCAGTTTCCTGCTTTGTAGCAGGAGGAGACAGTACCCCTGCAAGGTCTAAAATATGTGAGTTCATGCACGTGCATTTAGCCTTCGACTGAATCCTGGTGCCCCATCCAGGTCTGCACGGATTGCCAAAGCAGGCACCAGGCACCAGGAACCAGCCAGCTCTGGGCACTGCCTTCTGCTTGTTCCTTCAGCCAGTATCTCTACCAAGCCCTCGCTATGCCTGGTCACTATTCTTGGCACCAAGGGGAAGCAGGCCTGGGAACCAGAAGCCCTTCCTCATCTGTTCTGTCCCCAGAAATGCGAGATGGAGGAAATATGCCATATAAATTTAGAACTATGAGTTCTCTGCAGCCCTCAGAGGTTTCCTGGCAGAACAGGCAGCGGAGAAGGAACCCACAGAGAGCATCAAAAGAAGGGAAGCTCCTGGAACGGGGAGCCAGAAACGGAGCTCAGAACGGGGCTGTCTGGGGAGCTAGAGAGTGTGCTGGGCAGGGAAGACCTCTGGGAGGGCCACTTTCCTTCCCCAAGAATATTACTGGGGGTCGGGGTGTGGGTGGGGGGAAGGGCAGCAAACTGAAGCTGTGGTTGTTGATCCCAGTTGCAACCTGTTACAGTATCTCACCTGTAACAGGGTCTGGGGTGAGGAGTGGCAAAGCATTGGTTTCTTTCCCAAGCTTTCTGTGGGAGTTGATCAGCATTGCAAACTGTTACAGTATCTTTGCCTTCCCTGGTGTGTGTGTGTGTGTGTGTGTGTGTGTGTGTGTGTGTGTGTGTGTGTGTGTGCACGCCCAAAGCACCATTTTTTTCCAAGCCCCTTTACTGTGGGAGTTGATCAGCATTGCAAACTGTTACAGTATCTATGCCCTCCCTGATCTCTCTCTCTCTCTGTCTCTGTGTGTGTGTGTGTGTGTGTGTGTGTGTATGTGTGTGTGCACGCGCACAAAGCACCATTTTTTAAAGCCCCTCTCATGTGAAGTCTTGCATGTGTCTTTAAAATTTCGTGTGTTGAGACTCTGGCTGGCTTTGTTTCATCTGAAAGCAAACAATTTGTGTGTGAAATGTCTGAACTTTGTCCCCTCTCTTATAGAAAGGGTTTGGCAAGTTATTGCTAGGATCCACAAGAGGGAGAGAGGTAAGGAAGTTTCTTAAGAGGGCAACCACCAATAAGTCTGTTAGCCTCAGTTTCCTGCTTTTTAGCAGGAGG
Organism: Rattus rattus; assembly: GCF_011064425.1. NCBI lineage: Eukaryota > Metazoa > Chordata > Mammalia > Rodentia > Muridae > Rattus > Rattus rattus. The sequence goes on from NC_046167.1 coordinate 80,593,898, forward strand.
GAACAATACCCCTTCGAGGTCTAAACTCTGTGAGCTCACGCACGTGCATTCAGCCTTCGACTGAATCCTGCTTGCTTTTATCCTAAAGATTTTATGTCTAGGGAAAACCTCAATTATTGCCTCTTTAACAATTTATTGAAGGCCTGCTCTTTCCGGAGGGTCAGGCAGGTCCTAGCCAGCAGGATCCAGTCACAACTGATAAAGAGCCCTCCCCCTGCTGGGGAGCTGGAGCAAGGACCGCACTTGCTGGCTAAATTGACCTGGGCTTAGAGCAGGCAACCGAGGATTCTGGGAAATCTTCAGGAACCACCAGGCAAAACAGGTTAAAATTCCTTCCCACTGACTTTGTAACCATTGAGTATATGAAGAGCGTAAGACAGAATGAGTAAACTGTACACTATCGCCAAGATACTGCAGCTGTTAATATCCTCCGCTGCGTGTTTTCCCGCATACACCTGCATCCTTTCCCTCGACATGTTTAGCAGTTTACAGCCATTCTGATGAGTAACCCCTGTCAAAAGACAGGGGTGTCCATCTATGTAACCCCCTTAGAAAGCATTTGTCATCGCGCTCATGGAAAAATAATTTTAAAGCATCGCCTAAAAATGCCATTCACCTTAAAACCGTGATGCTTTCTCCCCAGAAGGTCTCTGATAGCTTTGCACAGTTACTGTTCCCTAAGCACCAAGGAGATTCACCCATCGCGTTTGCATCCACTCTTCTAACCAAGACAGTGACTGTCTATCCTGCCCTACCCCACCCCACCCCACCCCACCCCACCCCAAGGTGTGGCTTTCTAGGCAGCTTTCTCTGTCAGAGGTCCTCTGGTTGGGGCTTTTTGCCTCCCTCACCCCCACCCTCGTTCTGCAATTGTGGCTACAGTATTTACAATAAATATTTTTTAGATGTATTTAATTTATGAGTATCTAAATACATTTAGATTTATTTATTTAATGTGTATGAGTGTATTTTGCCCGCACATATGTAAGTGAATTACGTATGCGTCTGGTCAGAAGAGCACATTAGTCAGATTCTCTGGAACTGGGGTCACAAATGGTTGCGAGCTACCCTGTGGGTGATGGGAACCAAACTGGGGACCTTTGCTTAAGCGGCAAGTACTCTTAACCATGGGGCCATCTCTCCAGCCCCAGCTGGCTACAGCATTTTATAGAGCCACTACGTGTTTCTGTTGGTAGCATATGAGCAGATCAGGCTGTTCCACTATGCTACTGATGTTGTATCTTACTCCCTCTATTAAGTGGCAAAGTTACCTTCTCTTCTCGGTATAACGGAACATTCTGTTACAACTAAACACTGAAACATTCTATGTTACAACTAAACACTTGGAAATAACAACCCTGTGTATATTTTCTTCCCCACGAACATTTTGCATTGCAAAAATGGCCACTTTCTAATTGTAGCTTTCTTTTAAATTTGGCTGGCTTTTTTTAAAAAAGAAAAAATAATAAAGATGGGCCTTAGCAGCTTGGTTTAAAGTTTAAGGTTCTGCCTCCCTTTGAAACTCTTCAGTCTTACATGAGACACAGCTGTGCGGAAGATACAAGGCTGAGTCTCCCTGCAAGTCCCATCCTGGGTCGCAAACAGGTCAACTGTCAGTTTAATGGGACCGTCCCCGGCTGATGGAGAGATGTCCTGCCTCCTGTCAGTGTCCAGGGCTTGAATGGCCGGGAACTCTCTGGAAGAGTCAAGTGGAGAAACAAAGGCTGGACCTTTGGCTCTGTTCAGGACCTTTCCAGACATGCATGCAGGTCCACTTTCCTCTGCTAGCTGTTAAAAGACACTAATTCGACATCTGTTGTAGGCTCTAAGCCAGCAGGGCAAAGGGCTGTCCCCTTGGTGTTGAGACAGTGTATGTGGGGGTGGGGTTGGGAATATTAAGTGGATGGGTCAGAGCGCTACAGAGGAAGGTGCCAGGGCGGAGGTGAGGGCTCTGACTTCGCTTGAGGAGTACAGCGAGGCTGGCCCAGCTGGAGGGAAGAGCTGGAGGGACCATCTGACGCTTGCAAGGCAGCGGCAGCTCACTCAGTTCACACCCATTAGAGCCAGCAAGCCGGGGGATTATTTCCCTCCCTCTGCTGAGACATGATTTTGGGCGAATGAAAACAAATCAGAACTCATCAACTGTGAACAAAATCGTCAACTGCGAACCCGTCAACAGTCTGGTTTAAAAATAGGAGACGGATTGACGAAATGCAGCGGAGAAAGCAATTTAAATAAAAAACGTTAAGAATAATACCCCAAGCACGCAAGGCCCCGGGAAGAGCGTGGAGACCTGCATGAGCAGTGAACTAGAGAGAAGTTGTTAGCTCTGCTTTACAAATCACGGGAGAGAAAGACTCACCGGCCATTTGCAGGAAACGTTCACTCGTGCCGACGGGCCGGCGTGTTGTGTAAAGCAGAGGCAAGGATTGGCTGGGAAATCTGCTGGCACGCGTGTTTTTAAGTAGGTCAGTGTTTCGAGCACCTGTACACATTTATGCAGCGTCTCCTTTCTCTGCTTCTCTGGTGGCTGGGGGGGGGGCATTTTTGTTACAGCAGGTTAAGGGTCTAGAAGCTTGGGGGAGGGGGTTGGTTGTATTTATATCTGTATTCGTGTGAATATGGAAGCTGGTCTGTGCTTAAGTGACCTTACCTGACTTCCTAGTTTCTCAGCGCTCGCTTCCTGCGTAGGATTGTGGCTAATTATCCAGATAACCATGTTATCACAAAATCGGTCTAAGGCTTGAAATTTTTCATATGCCCACCCCTCCGTCACAGAGCATGAGTCGCAAGGGACGCAGCGGCTGACTTCTCACATCCTGCTCATATCACACTGCTGCTCTGTGACTCTTTGGTTTGGCATGGTTTTGTCTTACATCTTTCCGAGAGACCTGAGTCATCTTGGCATGAAGACTTATGTTTTTAATTCTAAACCAGAGCATCTCCTTGTCCTGGAGTCTCAGTCTCCGTCAAAGTCAGTCAGTCAGTCTCTCTCTCTCTCTCTCTCTCTCTCTCTCTCTCTCTCTCTCTCCTTTAAACACTAGATGCAAAGTGTATCAGTCACTCAGCTTGGCTGTCAGGCAAAGAACTAGAAACTGAACTGTGTTCCCCTCATTGCCCAGGAGGCCAGCGATTTGAGATCAACCAACTAACACTGGCTAAGCAGAGGCGACTTCTCTAGGTCTTCCGTGCCTCTGGGGGGAGGGGGCATCTCTGGAGGTCCTTGGCTTAAAGATAGTTCTCCCTCCTGTGTCTTAAGATGTCACCATCCCTACCTGGGTATTTCTGTGTCCACATGTCCCTTCCTTATAAGGACACCCAAAATACTGGCTTCAGGGCTGTATTCATTTGCCTGCCTCTATGGAGTCCCCACTGTCAAAAGGCCCAGGAATGAGACTCATTTGGACCTGGTTTGCACGTGGAATGGAGTTGGGCCCTGGTGGGAGGTGTATAGGTTCCAGGGGGTCACTAGGGGTTTACTACAGAGAGCAGTAGAAGGTCTTCTCTCTGCTATATTCTCTTCAGGGCTTGGCTTCAGGGAATGGCTTTCCTGTATGAAGTACTGACTCAACCATGATCCCAATGGGTGTCTTTCAGTCTCATGGAGGTCTCCCAAGTACACCTCCAGCTTCAGCTATTGTGCACTGTAAGGGGCTGAGAGGAGAGGGGCTCTCCAGTCCAGACGATTGGCTTCTACCAATTTCTTTCTTTCTTTTTTTTTTACACTTTCAAAAACAGTTGTTTTTTCTGAGGTGGCAGACAAGTAATGCTATACTTTTACTAGCTTCCAAGAAAGTCATGCCTTCTAGTCTTGTTTGGTTTTTACCTGCAGGGCTGTGAAAGTTGATCTTGGATCACAACGTTCTGACTGCCTAGGTCCTCTATTCCCTCAGGGCTGGTGTAGAAGGAACAGGTAGAGAGGCTACTTGACCAATTCCTCATGGCACAGCAGTCAACATCCTTAGTTATATCAGAGTTTAGCTCCTGCTTTGCACATCCCATGGGAAAGGTTGTCAGCCCCTGTCATTTGGTCTGAAGGTCAGAAGGAGCTCCTGATACCCTGTGATGCTGGGAGGATGGTACCCTGTGATGCTGGATGCTGGGAGGATGGTACCCTGTGATGCTGGGAGGATGGTACCCTGTGATGCTGGGAGGATGGTACCCTGTGATGCTGGGAGGATGGTACCCTGTGATGCTGGGAGCATGGTACCCTGTGATGCTGGGAGGATGGTGTCCTGTGATGCTAGGAGGATGGTACCCTGTGATGCTGGGAGGATGATACCCTGTGATGCTGGGAGGATGGTACCCTGTGATGCTGGGAGCATGGTACCCTGTGGTGCTGGGAGGATGGTACCCTGTGATGCTGGGAGGATGGTACCCTGTGATGCTGGGAGCATGGTACCCTGTGGTGCTGGGAGGATGGTACCCTGTGATGCTGGGAGGGTGGTACCCTGTGATGCTAGGAGGATGGTACCCTGTGATGCTGGGAGGATGGTACTCTGTGATGCTGGGAGGATGGTACCCTGTGATGCTGGGAGGATGGTACCCTGTGATACTGGGAGGATGGTGCCCTGTGATGCTAGGAGGATGGTACCCTGTGATGCTGGGAGGATGGTACCCTGTGATACTGGGAGGATGGTGCCCTGTGATGCTGGGAGGATGCCTGTCTCCCTTGCTCACATCTCCCTTGGAGAATCTCTCCCACTCTGCCGCCCCTTTCCCGAAGAGAAATCTTACACTGCTCAGTACACTTTGTTATTGTTCCAGCTCAGCTGGGAGCCGGCTAAGCCCAGGCTGTTACTGTTTAGTTGAAGAAGCCTGTCATCTCTGGGGCTGTTTACCTGTTTCTAGTGGGGAGCTGTGGGAAAGGCTCTGCAGCAACATTGTTTCCCGGCGGCTCCCATTTTAGCAGGCCTAGAGTAAGGGCATGGCATCTGCCTGGCGATTGTCTCTAAGCTGGCACATTGTGCTATCTAGCTGGCTCTATACAGCCTGCTAGGTCCAGCTTGGGGCCTGGAACCTGCAGCTTGAGAGAGGAAGATCAACAGGTGCCTGTGATCCAGCCCACTGGCATTGGAGAGCTCACTAGGCAGGAAGCCTTTCTCCTGAGAATCACTTGGCCCTTCTGGGTAAGGCTGACTTGGAGATTGTGTCAACCTCTGTTGCCTCTGCCCTGGCAACAACTGGTGCAGGGAAAGGACTGTACTGTATCTGTGAGTCTTACCTCAGAGAGCTGGGGTGGAGAAAAACCTCCAGGGGGGACACTATGAGATGACCTAGTCTCAAGTCTCAGGCCCCAAGAACACCTCTGGCCAGTTGTGATTCAGGACTCTAAATCAGAGCTTCCAACATCCTCCACCACACATTCCCTGAGGGCTCCCCAAAGGTGAGCATCCTTTTCCTGGGAGAGAGCTGTGGTTCCGGCTTGGTCATTACCTCCAGAAAAGAGTGTACATTGTGTTTACATCCCATTATTAAATGTTTGATGCATAAAATTGTGTGTATTATTTATAGAAGTTGTTAAATCCAGGACAAGGTTTTTTAAAAAAAAAAAAAGCTGAGTTAAAATGTAAAACAAACACCCATTTTTGTGATGCTTCTACCTGCTGCCTCCCCTAGAGAGGTCACTGAAATCAATGGCACTTGTCAAACACCTGATAGGAATTTTTACTATCTCTGTCTGTCTATCTGTATAGCCTGTTTTGAATTTTTTAAAGATTCAGATAAATTGGTAGGATTACAACCATTTACATGTAAATTTTTTTAAAATTTTCTGTAAGTAATTCACGTAAGCCTATGTGAATTATTTTGCCTGTACCTATGCATATGTATTGCGAGACTACATGGTGTCTGTGGAAGACAGAAGAGAGCATCAAATGCTCTGGAACTAGGGTTCCAGAAGGTCCTGAACCGCTGTGTGGGTGCTAGAAAGCAAACCCAGGTCCTCTAGAAAGGCAGTGAGGACTCTTAGCCGCCCTGGACCTTTGGCCTTGGATGCTTCATTCACATATGTCTGACTTCCCAAGAAGATTTTTAAAAAAAAAGGTACCCTGGAACCTTGAATTTGCCTGGTGCAGATGGATACTGTTTTCTCATTGGCTCCCCTATGGAGGACAGAGAGGTCAGCTGTCTCTGCAGACTGCTGCCAGGGGAACATGCAGGGGCTTCTCCTACCCAGCTGAGCAGGCTGAGTTAGTTGCAAGAGGTCTTGTGTGGGGCGTCTGTTCAGGCGGGGCCATATAGGAAACAGGTGTGTGGCTGCAGGGTGGAGAAGGCCGACTCTGTCAGTGACCTGGAGCAAGCATGAGACTGACAGGCAGGCGCTGAATGTGGAGCTCTGGGAGAGACAGAGGGGCCTCAGGGTGGACGTGGGTAGAACACAGGGTGAGACGGGCTACTAACCCCAATACCTTAACTTCTTCCCATCGGCTGGCTAGGAAGCTCTCTGACAGAACAGAGGTTTGTAGTTTGCAGAATACATTATTACCCTTCTTTATGCCTTTAGCTCATTCTATTTCTTGAATAGCAACAATGTGTCACTATGGGTCACATCATGTCGGATATAAGACAGGAAGTGAAGCTTTCCTTGTCAAACTCTGTGGTCTAGCCAGCCCGTGGCCTCCCCCTCACAGAGGCTTACAACAGCTCCAGTGAGTGTCATTTCTGCCCCTCTTCCTTCTGAATCTCCTAACAGAAGAAATAGCTCTTCTGAGGCATGGGATGTCCGCAAAGCATGCTGGGAAGTCTGGCTGAAGTGCTAAAACTGGTGGCCCTTGAAGCGTCTGCTACCTGTCAGGGTCCGTCATGTGGCAGTGCTGGAACCAGGAGCGCAGGGAAGGCAGGTGCTGGGTCACAGGACACAAGCAACCTGTAGATTCCCCCCATCCCCTTTCAAGGAGGGCAGAGTTTGGTGAGGGAAAACATTTGAGTCTGTAAAGAGCCGGTTACTTGTTAGTATGTGAAGGCCTTATGACGAAGTCGGGTGATGATTTTGCAAAGTAGACGCACACATAAAAGAATATTTTCGCCTAAAATACGATTCAGAAAGTCTCTTTAAAAGCTACTTTGTAAGCCTCCAACCTGAAACCGAGGGTCATTCTAGAGAGCCACGCCCAGAGGAAGGGGAGGCAGCCTGCTAGCCACAGTAGTCTCCAGCTGCACACTCTGTGTGTGTGTGTGTGTGTGTGTGTGTGTGTGTGTGTGTATGTGTGTGTGTGTGTGTGTGTTTTAGTTTCTGTCAGCTTGACAAAGCTAGAGCCACCTGGAAAGAGGTAATTTCAAGGGAGAAGCTGCTCCTATGCGATTGGCCTGTGGGTATGTCTACGTAGCATTTTCTTGATTAGCGGTTGACACAGGCACCTCCTGTCCACTCTGAGTGGTACCACCTGTGGGCAGATGGTACTGGGTTGTCTAAAAGGCAAGCCGAGCAAGCCACAAAGAGCGAGGCAGGAAGCGGCTTCCTGCGTGCTCTCTGCCTCTCTTCTTCCCTCTAGGATGCTGCCTTGGCTTCCCTTCATGATAGACCGAAACCCGTAACCCAAATAAGCCTTCCCTTGCCAGGTTAGCAGTTGTCAGTGTTTATCACAGTGACAGAGATCAGACCAGGGCCCAGCGCTATTTGAAGCGAGAGTTGACACAGTGACCTTTCAGCTTTCCTGCTGCCTGCAGGCACGTCCCCTACCCGGAGGCCTTTTGGCTCTGGCTGTATATTCTCACGCAGCGTGCCTCACCACGTAGTCCGGTCCACACGGCTTTAGATGAATACACTCTAATTTACTCCAAAGTCAGGGCAAGTGATGTTTGAGGCCCAGGCCTGGCTTCCTTTCACAAAGTGCCTCTGGCCCCTGGAGTGCACTGGTCACATGCTGGCCATTTCAGGAGCGTATATAAAAGGGAGCTTGGGCCGGAGAGGGAGCTTGCTCTCTGTTCTCCTGCTCTGCCATTGCCCTTGGGTGGGTGACAGCTGGAGTTATACCCAGTGATTGCAGAACCTTTAGAGCCGGCTATAAAGCACTTTGCCTGGGTTTGTAGTTAGTCTAGGGACGGAACATCTCATTCTCTCACGGTGAGCCCATGTCCACCTGTACTCCAGAGAGTTGCTTTGCAAAATGCCGGTGGTTTCTCAAAGGACGATCTGTGTTTTCTAAGGCAGGGACTGTATCTGCTCTTTTCCTTCCATTAAATGATTCCCCGTGGCGCCCGGATAAGAGATGGCGTGCTGAGTGGGTGCATAGTCAGTTCTCGCTCTCTCTCTCTCCTTCCTTTGAACCTCCCTCCACCTGGTTCCCAGGCCCTAGGCCTTTGCAGGAGACTGATTATATGCAAGCCTTGATCCGGAGAATTTGACAGGCAGGAAAGGAGGAAACTCAGATAACACATCTGGACCAGAGGCAAAGGTGCAGAATCAACCGCACCCCTATAGATAGGTTCAGTGCTTACCCTCAGTCATGTGACAGAAACTGTCTCAGGACCCTTAAGGGCTTGGCTCTGAAGTCAGGCATGCGTTTGACTGAGTGCTGAGGTCTTTTATGAGTTGCTTAACCTCCAAGAGCCTCAATTTCTTTCTCCATATTGTACAAGTAATAAGAAAGCTGGCGCCCACCGCGGTCTAGGACACCCGTAAATACCTTCGCCGTCTCCTACTCGTGTTTTGAGCCCACTGAGATTTAAATGTAAAGTTAGGGGACAGGGACCCGAAAGCTACCACCGTTGCTGATGAAAAGATGACAGGATGCTGTAGCTTGCGGACTTAACGACATTGAGTCCCAGACTTAGGTGGATATCCCCATTAGATCCCAGTCTAGTTATAGGAGGGTTCCACCCACAAAAACTCCAGAGATGGGGGTGGGGCACAAGCTTTCCCTGCACACCGCTCCCAGAAGAAGGGGCAGGCAGAGCACCTCAGATGCACCATCAGACTCGGGAAAGAGGTGGCTGTACTTCGCTCTGGTTTGAATATGGAATGTCCCTCACAGGCTCAGGGATAGGACATCCCTCGTAGCGCCGGAGGTATTGGGTGTGTTGAATGTTTGGTCAGAGAGTCTGGAGAATAAAAGCTAGCTGGGGGACGTAGCAGTCTGTGTCTTGTGACCTGTCCCAGGCTCCCCCCTCTTCTGCTCTGCTTTCTGTCCACGCGATACCCGCAATTCCACCTCAGTGTCCTATCATTACGGGCGGAAGCCATGAGCAAAACGAATCGTTCTCCCTTTTAAGTTGTTTATGACCAGCCTCTGCCATGGTAATGAGGGAGCAGGTTACTAAGAATGTTCTCGAGGGCTTGCTCTGTGTGGGAGGATTTGTTGGGAAGCCCTCCGTGCTTACGTGGGAGGGCTTCACGGGCCAGGCAGAACCCCACAGGCATTCGCGTTCAGATAATCCTGTTTTGTAAATGGCGACAGTTGAGCCTGCTGTCAATTTAAATTTGCTTTCCAATTCTTCGGCTGCGTTTTGGGGAGTTAGTTGAAGAAACCGGAAGGGCCAGCCCCAAGCTAGAGTTCTGAAAGCCAGACCACTAGCATGGCAGACTTCTCCCTTCCCCCATCTTTGTTCCCTTAGAGCAAGGATACCAGCCGCTCACTGGGAAGCCGCGCATGCGTCTGGCCTTGCCCGAATTCTAACCGTCTGTCCTGTCTCTCTCTTGCAGTGCAAGTTGGAATTCCATGCTTGTTCTACAGGCAAAAGCCTCAGCTCCCTCTGCGATGGGCCCTGTCCGTGTCTGCCTGAGCCTGAGCCACAGCCACAGAAGCCCAAGGCAGAAAAGAGTGGTGAGTAGAAGAGGGTTCAGAGGTCAAGGGGCAAGGGTTCAGAGGTCAGAGTGACTTGCACGGTCAAGTCCCGCCTACTTGCTTAGAGCCAGGCTATAAGAGACCTGTTCAGCCTGTAAAGGGACTATGGGCTCACTTGGCAAACAAGCTCTCCAGCTTGGGCAGGGACTCTGAGCTGAAGCACTTTCTACCGTTAAAGAGAGAAAGAAGAGCAGAGGGGCTTTTAAAAGAAACCTGTTAGCACAAGGTGCTTGTCGGGCTCCTTCTGAGGGTAGTTTAGCTCTGGCATGGGAGGGGCAGGTTTTCAAGGACCCTTGCCCTTGGGCTTATCTCTCTCCAGTTGTAAACTCTAGAATCCTTTGAACCTCTCAAGACAAACATCACAGAAACTGCAAAGATACCTTGGAGGAGGAGAGCTTTCTCCCCTAAGCCTTTCTTCATCAATACGTTCCACCGGAGTCCCGCATAAAGCCGAGGGACAGATGAAAGTGGACACCACTGGGGACCACTGTTTCCGGTCCAGGGTTGAGAGGGCAGGGACGACTAGGGTTTCTTGGGATGTTTCCTAATGGGGGAAATAATAAGGTCTCATTAGCCACTGCCTGCTTCTGAAATCCTTCAGTGACCTTGGGCATTCTTGACTGTGACTGACTGGTTCATAGAACACACTGCATCCCCACACATGCCAGTGTATGTGGGAGAGGGAGAGGGAGGGAGGGAGGGGGGAGGGGGAGAATGCAAGAAGCGTCTAATGATTGAAGAAATGAACAGAGTGAGAGACAATATCATTTTTACCAGCCACATGGACAAGGACTAGGGCAAGGAGATGAAGACTTCAAGTCCAAGTCTGGGCAGTTCCGCTTTAGAAATGTTAAAGGCTCTCTGGGAAGTTTAGCTCAAAAGAGCAATATAGATCGGGAAATACTGCGACCACAAGTAATCACCAAAGATTAGTATTGATTTCCCAACATCAGATTTCATTGCATCTCAGGACAGTTTATTTATGTGAAAACTTAAGATACGATGTACAGTACCTCTTTGTATTTTGGGCACGAGGTGTTGATGTTGTTGGTATCAATGAGGTCAGCTGGGGAAGTCCAGGTCCTCATTCACGTCAACAAAAGAACTCAGAGGAAGTACACAAAGCCCAGCAAGATTTAAAAAAAAAGTGAGAGTATGTCAGAAAGCAAAAGTGAATACTTTTCTGGGTAGTAGCATGGGTGGCTTCATGGGCAAGGCCCACACTGGAAGGTTGTTCCTTCTATGGGTGAGAGGATGTTTATGGAGGATTGTCTCTAGGGTGGTGTGACTTGATTGCTTCCTACTTTGATTCATAGCCTAAGATTCTGCTCAAGTTGTATCAGGAAAAATCATGCACAGCTAGTGCCTGAAGTCAGACATAGCGCCCAGCGGGGACAGTTTCTGATAGTTTGTCCTTACTGAAGGAATGTCACTTACCGGTGCTTACATCCTGGTCATGTGACAGAAACTGGGTTTTTGTGGCTGGTAGTATTTCTGAAGATCTTGAGAACATCCCTACAAACTAAGGCCCTCCTGTCTCTGCCTTGGATCTATTTTCTTTTACTACATAGTCCAGAAAATTTGATCTAAAATTTTCTGAAGTCTTATTAGGAAGGCAAAGAGAGCTATTTCAGAGACCTAGAGAGATCCTGGCAAGGGAAAACATGTGGTCATGGACTCGGCACCAGGCTGGGAATAGACCGAGACTGCCAGCGGGTGCCTAGCTGGTAATAGCAAGGATTTTTTTTTTAAACATTACACACTACAATTCTAGATCCATACTCTTCTAATTTCCTATTTATTTCTTTTCTTTGCTCCTCTATTCTGAGGGAAGGAAACTAACCCAAGGAGTCCTCTGTTGTTTTGTCTGTGGTATCCATAGATGAGGTGAAACCATTGCTTCTCAGGGGCCTCCATATTTGGTGGTTTCCACACTCACATTGAAGTAACACAGCCCTGTTTTGGGGCAGACCTTTTCAATTTCAATGAAGAAAACCCTGAGTTCTTTATAATGTTCTTCACACCTGAGGACAGGTAACTTTGGTTAAGCATGACCTCCAGGTATAGCTGTGTCATCAACTTAGGTAAATAGTCACTGGTAAAAAGTAAGACATGTTCTCCATGAACCCGTGCAAGCGTATCACCATTAGACAGGGATAAACAATGCCATGCCTGCATTCGGGGAGGTGGGTGAGGAGGAGACTGTTGTCTAACTGAGGTTGAGATTTGGGAACGCTTGTTAGTGGTGAGAGACAGTTCAGAAAAGCACAGAGCTCATCTTCGCACAGCAGACAAGCCAACATTACAAAACCGTATTAACAGTATCTCCCAACAACCAGCCTCCGATACCCACGTCAGTGCCTTGCAGATGACATGCTTGTTTCTCCTCCTTGCCCCTGGACTGAAATGGCTCCTGAAAAATATTTACTCCGTTCCTGAGGCCATTTGGAAGTTGTCTAAGAAACATCGCCTTAGAAGCCCCGCATGTTCTGGCTACTATGAGTAACTGACATTTGGGGCAAGCTCTTCCTCTGGGACTCTGAGTCTGACCTTCTATGCTAACAATCCCATTGCTAACCTCTGAGTTACGTCAAATTTTCATGTAAGCACGGGGTGAAGCAGTAACCAACTGCCAACAGCAAGACTGGAGATGGGGTGCTGTGTGATTACCGTATCTAGCATTGTCCTAATGGAGGGGAGGATAACCCCCTTCCCAGCTCGAACGATTAATGACTTAATATGGATTCGATTGGTGACTCCTCAAAAGATAGCAGCACCTATGACTGAAATAGGCTTTGATAGCCCCTAGGGTCACCGCATTACATCTGCAGTAACAGGGCTTGACCCACATTGATCAAGGGAAGGCGGTCTTTCCCTTGGACTGATGGTTCTTTCTATGAAGCTTTCATGGTGACTTGTAACAAATGACACGAGCTGGGCTGAGCTTGTGGAAACTGGAATGAAAAGGAACATTGATTGTCAGGGAGGGGTCAGAGGTGAGGGGCAGTTCCCAGATGACACCTGAGCTGCAGGGAAGGGAGAAAGGCTGAGCCCCAGCCACCCTCTGTTACCTGTCATGGCTTCCTACGGGAAGTCTTTGCCTGTAAAGGACCTTGTGGCTCCCTCCTGAGGCAGCAGTACTCTTGATTCTCACAGAAATCATGTTTTACGGTCTCGCAGATACCAGTGTGTCCCCAGTGTGGTAATGTCATTAAGGGACATTGCTCATGGTCTGTGTCAACGCCGTTACTCTTTTGAACCTCCATGTGTTCTTAGAACATACTGGGGTCACTGCTAGGTATATTCAGCTAAGTGAGCCTTGGCTCTGAACTATAGGAGGTGAGGAGGAGAGGGGGCTGCTGAGCTGCAATATCGTACGAGGTCCTTCCGGATATAGCTTGTCGTCCTTTGGTATTAACCCAACTACCTGGAGTTCTTCGGTTAGTTGGTGACCAATGTTTATTCCTGCCAGGCCTAGGGAGAGCTAACTGAGGTTGTGCCCACGACCCCTATGTGCCATATTGACTGATGTCCCATGGGATCCTCTCCTCTCTGGCAGATGCATCTGTGCCGACTAGTACTATGACCCTATTCAAGGATACGGATAAGATCAGGCAGTCCTTTGACGATGCTCAGGCACCAAGGAGGCCATGATGAAGACCAGAGCCTCATGTCTCTCTATGGTCCTTCCCACGCAGCCTTTCCCATCCCCTGCAGAGGACATGCGCTTGATTCCCGTCACACACCGGGAACAAATCAGAAGCCTCTGCCTCTGTAGGGCTCTCCCCCATCTCAGTTTTTCAGGATTGCCTCCTCCCAACCCAGGACAAGAACTGGGTCTTAGGTGGGGAGCACAGCATCAGTCTTGGGTTCAGTCAACCCCCTGCCCCTTTCTTCTTCCCAGAGTCTCACTGCTTGGGGCCCCAACACTGATCAGTATTAGGTGCAGGCAGGGGAGAGTGGAGGACTTGTCCACTCGCCCCCTCTTAATTTAAGAGCCCTGCATTTGTCCCGTTTGGGTGATTTTGAGATAAGATGTATCTGACTTGTAAACTGGAAGCGTCTGCGTGTCCTTCAGCCCCCTTTTGAAGTCAAAACGAGGCGGTTGGGTTTTCATTCTTTTTACTTCCCTGGCACCTTTCTTTTTGATGTGACCCCTGAAGAGCTGGTAGGGGACAAAGTCATCCTTTCATACCTCTGAGTACTTCTTATTACATTTCTCAATTACCTTATGACCAGGGGCAAGTTACCTCTCTGATCTCATAAAGCCAGGCCAGCCTCAAAATTGTAGACTAACGATTGTTCAACAAAACAACAACAGAAACCAGAAGAAAGAAAACTGTTTAAATAAGAGAATTTAGAGGCAAGGCGTATAGCACAGTGGCAGCGTACCCGTTTGGTCTATGTAGACCTAGAGTTTGATCTCAAGCATTAAGACAAAAAAAAAAAAAAAGGACAAAGGTTCAGTAAATCTTTTAAGCCTAAGTTTAGTGTCTGGAATTTGCCAAGACTAATAACCAGGAAGTCCCTTCTTAGATGGAGTGTCATGTCTTAGCTGCAAGGTTTTGCAGCTGCCCTTTCTTCAATCCTCAGCGAAGGGGTGGGGACGTCTTTAGTGCTAGGTGCATGAGTCTTTACAATGGAGAAAATCAAAAGAGATAGTAGCAGTCTCTAAACCGTGGCTCTAGGTGCATATTTCAGTTAGATGGTGGGTAACCCCCTCTTGGCTCTAAATCGGAGTCCTCCCAGCCTGACTCCCCCCACACTCCAGTAGAGCTAACACCCCTTACCCTGAGCTGAGCAGCCTCGCTGTGGGCTTTGTCCATGCAGGGAGTTTTGGTGAGTACCTGAGTGAGGGGAGGACTCTGCATAACCATGGAGTTCCTGGTTGGGAAGGTCTCAGTTACTGCTGCCGTACCTGCATTTACAGCATCCGTGTTTTGTGAAGCAGAGGCCCCCACCTACCTGCACATCTAAAGTAGATAAAACTGACAGCGAGTAATCTATGCGTGTGCTTATGGATGTGTGTGAGCTTGTGAGCACATGTACTTGAGCATTACATGTGCGTAGAGGCCAGAGGTCGACTTCAGGTATCTCCCTTAATGCTCCTCTGTCATAGATTCTTGAGACTTGGTCTCTCACTGACTCTGAGCGTCAGAGTCAGCCGTATTGGTTGACCAGGAGCCCTTGGATCTCTCTGTTCCCACCCTACTTCCCAGCGCTGGGGTTCCAGATGCACTAAAGTTTATGTGGGTATTGGGGATCTGAACTCAGGTCCTCAAGTTTTATATAGCAGGTGTTACCCAGTGAGCCATTGCCCTAGTCCCCAGACATCTTTCTGCCGTCCCCATATACCAGAGGAAAACCCTGGAGGCTCCCTGAGAGAGGGACTAGGTTACTGGACCTCAGGTCTCTATAGCTGGATCCCAGTTGGTTCCCCTCAGCCTGGATGAGGCAAGAGGTCTGCCTGCTGGGAGTTTACCCTGGCTCTGAAGTCATCCACGGAATCTCACAATGTCAACCACAGGTAGACAATGTCCTCATATTCTTAGAACCAGTAGGATTTGAACGGCACCTTACAGCAGTGACTTCCTCTGCCCCATCTGTAGCGGGAAATGAAGAGGCCAGAGATGTTCACTAAGAGTAGCTCTGTCTCCTTCTGAAGGCTTTGGAGATACCCCAAGAAATGCTGGAGGAAGCTAGAGGGTGCTCCCTGTGGGCTGGCTGTGAGCTGGAGGACAGGCGAGGGGGCAAGCTGAGCTCAGGGAGCAGGAGAATGGCAGCTCTTGGTGGCTGGGCTTGCTGAGGGGGAAATAATAACTTCCCTCCAGTAGAGAAATCACCTACAGCGATTTTCCTTTCTCAAAAGGTGTTTTCCACCCGAGAGAGATTCTGAGGGGGAAGGAGTCCTGTGTTGACAGACGGTTGTCTAATTCCATTGCTTATCACAAGTGGATCCGAGGAAGTGTGTTTAAATGGGAACAGGAGACGGTAGGAAGGAGAGAGTCCAGTTCTGCTCAGCTGTAATGTCTCAATAGAAAACTCCTTTAAAATAAAAACCTGCCACCTAGGTTCCTCCGGCATCAGTTCTCAACCTGTGGGTTGCAACCTCTTTGGGGTTCAGATGAGTCTTTCCCAGGGGTCGCCTAAGACCATCGGAAAACAGAGACCTTTACTTCACAATTCATAATAGTAGCAAAATTACAGTTGTGAAGCAGCAACAAGATATTTTGTAGTTGGGGGCTCACCCCAGCATGAGGAACTGCAGTAAAGGGCCACAGCGTTAGGGAGGTTGTGAACCACTGACCTAGAAGCTTGGAGATTGTCTTTGCAACCTGGAGAGAAGGCTCAACTTTAATACCTGTGGTGTAAGAGAGTGGAGGCCCCAGGCTTGCAAGCCTGTGATGTAAAATCAGCTTACAGTAACCGTTTCCTGTCCGTTCAGCTCACGGTGTTTATTGTTCTGTTCCAGACTCTAGTCAGGAATTAAACGTACAGGGGGCATTTAAGTTTCAGGAGCCAGCTATTCTAAGTGCCATGGCTTAGGGGGGGGGGGAAAGGAAGGAAGGGAGGAAAGAAAGAAGGAAAGAAAAAGAGAGAGACAGACAGACCTTGAGAATTAAATGTCAACTGCTTAAGGAATTTGAATTCCCTAATCATGACTCTGAGGTAAGTGTTGCATTCAGCTTTGGTCTCTGCTTCTTCCTGTTTTGCAGGACCAACTCTGGGATGGTAGACCACAGGTCTCCCTGGTCCTCCTCATGCCTATTTGATATTAACTGATCAGAGAAAGCTTCGAGGGAAAAGAGAGGGGTAAACCAAGGCGTGACTGGAGTTCAGAGTAGACGACGGAAGCATGTTCTAGAAGATAAAGGCTTTGATAATTTGCCCAGCCCATGCCTTACGTTCTCTACACCTTACCTCCCGAGGTGGAGAGAGGCCTCAGCTTACCAGTGCTTGCTGTTCTTCCAGTGCCCGATTGCTTTCCCTGCACAGGTATGGGGTGGGTGGCTCACAAGGCCTAGAATTCCAGCCCCAGCTCTAGTGCCGGTGCCCTCTTCTGGCCTCCATGTGCACCTGCACCCAAATTCCTGTTTTCTACAGACAAAACCATGCATAACTAAAACTAAAATAGATATCTAAAAAAGAATTACTCAATAGTGCACAATCTTATATAAAAATCTAAATGCTAAGGAGAACTTGTTAATTACTCCCAGACCTAACCTGCTTTCTGAAAATGTTTCCAACTATGTATATGTGTGTGTGTGCATTTGTACATATATGTATATGATGCATGTGTTTATACATGCACACATACACACTCTGTCTTTTAAAAAAGATTTATTTTATGTAAACGAGTACATGGTAGCTGTCCCCAAACATACCAGAAGAAGGCATCAGATGACCGTGAGCTACCATGTGGTTGCTGGGACTCGAACCCAGGACCTCCGGAAGAGCAGTCAGCATTCCCAACCACTAAGCCATCTCTCCAACCCCGTACTCTGCTTTCTTAAGCTTAATTCAAATCGGGATGTTTTGTATCCTGGCTTTTGTGCATCATGGATGTTTTCTTATAGAATCACAACTCTTCCCATGTGTTTCTGTGTGTATGTGTGTGTGTGTCTGTGTGTGTATGTTTCTGTGTTCCTACCGATGAATCACAGCTATGCTGCCTCTGCTCCTACCTGGGACTCCAGACTTAAATACACACCGGCCATTCATCATCTGTGCGTGGCTTCTCACAGGCACAGCAAGTGTGTCATGTCCCAAACATACCTCTTCCTCCTGGGACACCTTAAATCATTAACCCTGCTTTTCCCCTGGCAACAGGAGCAGCCCCTCCCCCTCCCTCACATTTCACAGATAACCCACCAGCCAATCACATCGGCACAGCTCCTACCTTCATTTTTAAACACATGTCTTCCCACCACTACTACTGGGACTCTGATAGAGATTCGGGGCATCCTTGGGTTTTATTTTAATCTCTTGCGATTGGTCTCCTGGGCCCTATGTCCTCTCTGAACACAGTAGATGGATAACGTGTGAGCCAGTGTATGCTACCACTCCCCAGGACACACCAACAACCGACTCCACATCCTGTTCAGGTTAATTGAAAACTGAAGACATCTTGGTGATGCGCAAAGCCCTACATGAACTGATTGATGTCCCTATCATCTGCTTCCGCCTCCCTTACTTACCCAGCTGTAAGTTCACAGTCCTCTTCTAGCAGACACATCACATAACCATGCCCTCGACTCTGCCTTTCCCGGACAGCCCTCTAACAGATGTCACTTTCTTAGCAACTTTTATCCAGTTCTCTTTGCTCCTTCTCTACTTAATTTTCCTCCATAGCATTGATCACCCTCTAATAGATTCCATTTACTTCCTGTCCTGGGCATTGTCTTGCTTAGCCAGAATGGAATTCTACAAAGGCATGGTGTCCAGAGTCTCAGTAACTGTCAGATGTTGGATGAATCCGGTTCTTCTCCTGTGTGTGTCTGTGTGTGTGTGTTTATGTATATATATGTAGGTATGTATGAGTATATGTGTATGTGTATGAGAGAGAGAGAGAGAGAGAGAGAGAGAGTGTGTGTGTGTGTGTGTGTGTGTGTGTGTACAATGTTTGAAATAGTTCTTAGAAGAGGCTCCATTGTAGTACAGGATAAGCCTGTATTAGGTGCTTAATATGAGACTCATGTTCATCTGCTCAATTCTTCTAGCAAATGATGTTATTTCTACTGCCGATGAGAAAATGTGAGATCTGGATAGATCGTAGATGATAGAGCAGAGGGTTAAGTCTTTTCTGGAACTTTAATTCATCCCATTAGACTATTCTTTTTTTTTTTTTCCGGAGCTGAGGACTGAACCCAGGGCCTTGTGCTTGCTAGGCAAGCGCTCTACCACTGAGCTAAATCCCCAACCCCCCATTAGACTGTTCTTAATCAATATAAAATGCCCATGAATGCTGGGCTTCCTTTAAAGAGTGAAAAAGGTTGATATACTGCATATTCATGCCCAAACACATGCACGCACATGCGTGTCCATACCCACATATGTCCATGACCACACATGTCCACACACATGCATGCACATGTATACCCATGCCTGTGTATGCCCAAACCCATGCATGCACATGTGTGTCCATGCCCACATATGTCCATGACCACACATGCCCACACACATGCATGTCCACACATAAGCATACCCACCCACATGTATACCCATGTACATGCATGCCCACACACATGCATACCTATATACATGCATGTTCACGTACATACATGTCCATGCCCACATATGTCCATGACCACACATGCCCACACACATGCATGTTCATGTACATGAACAGCATGCACATCTATGTATGTTAAGCACATTTCCCTGTGGTTTTGGGACTCAGAGGGTTTGCCCCTTTCCTGGTATCACTCACGCTCCTCACTGACAGGGTTTCTCCAAGGTGAGAGACACACCGTCCTCACCTATTTTCTCCTCTGTCTTTCAGCCCTGTGCAAGGCTCTCTGGAGTTTATCATTGTCCCCGCCACACTGTGCTTTTCTGATAGTCTCAAGTTTCCCACCTAGCTTCTTGAAGATAAAAAATCATTTGTAATCTGTCCTGAAGTCAACTGTTCCTCCATGGTTCGGCTATCTGCTGCTGTGCGAAAAAGATAGCACTGCGCACTATGAAATAAATTGGAATCAGGATCGTAGGAGAGCATGTGGCTGCTACACCACCAAGTGGGCTGCTAAGCAAATGCTGCCTGTTTCCTGGGTACCACTAGGAGAGCTGGGAGCCGGGCCTTTGACAAGGTGGGCAGTGAAGGAAGGCGGAGGCCCCACTCTTAACAGGTGAGATTAAGTGAGCTGTATTTTACCTAAAAATGCCACAAAGTACAGCAACCTAGTGTCCTCCCCTCATCCTGTGCCACGTTATAATCAGTGTGACCTCGGTATCTTCCGCTTGCGTGCCGATCCTCAGGACGATGCCACCATCTGTTACTTGATAGTACCATTACCATCAGGGTGACATCACTGTCCTCTGCTGGAGTGTCGTCATCATCGGCATGACGTCATTGTCCTTTGCCGAGGTATTATCATCACCGTCAGTATCATGTCTGCACTCTCAACATGTGCGTTGTCATCGTCAGGATGACGTCACTGTTCTCGGCTCTCTGCCCAGCATCTTGACGACAGGACAGACATGGCCGCAATGATAATGATTCTCCGTTGCAAAACCCAAAGTGGCTGTCTGATATGACATGGGTAGGGATGCCACTTTGACAGGGCATGAAGGGGGCAGGGGTGCATCCCACTTTGTTTGTTCCACTTAAAGAACATATAACAAGGCAAGATGAAGTCCAAGCTCACTGTTTTCCTAAATATACCGTGAGAGATACCTAGATCCATGGGACTATAGGCAAAACCATACAGCAACTTGGACAGTTCCAGTCTGCACAAAACAGGGAGAAGAGGGCTCTGACAGCCACATCCTAACATGACAGTGTGATTCTTCTAGTCCTGTGGGTAGCTCCCAGCAGCTCTTCTGTTCAAAGAGGGTCTCAGAGCAAGGAAATGGTGGATGTTCTAGTTAATTAGTTCAAGACCTTGGAAGACCTAGAAGGAAAAGCAGTTTCAGGACATGGGGAGCTGTGTGAGGAAGAAGCCTGGTAGGAAGGAGCCAGGACCATGAAGGTCTACAGAAAGTACAACTCCTGCTTTCCAGAGCAATCGCCAGCATGGTGGGGAAGAACTCTTTCCTCATTGCTTGCCATCTTTTACCTTGTGGAAGACGCTTGTGTAAGGAGCTGTCTAACTCCCTTTGGGTACCAGCCTGGAGGTCCTGGGAAGGGAGCTGCAAGTCTTTTCCTTTCCCTCCCCAACCCAGAGAGTGTGGAGAGTAAGTGCTTCCAAGGCCTGTCTGTGCTCTGCCTGCTTCAGTCTCCTACAGCCCCTTGCCTTTGGTCATACATGGAGGCAGAGTGAGGCTGGCAACTCACTAGGCCCCTGGGTCCATCTTGAAACAGGGTGTTAGTGGGGCCCTGGCCCCAGAAGTCACACAGGCAGCAAGTGCTGGTCCTGTGAGAACAGATTTATAAGTTGAGTGTCAAAGGACCAGGAAAGTAGTGTTGCAGGGAGTTTGATTAGAGTACCTGTCCAAAGAACAGGGCTGGTACAACAAAGGTGTCTTAAAATTGGTTTAAGCTAAGTTTAAAGAGGGAGAAAAAGTTATTTGTATGGGGCCATGAAACTATTACTTTAAGGGGGTTCCTGAGACCTAAAAGGGTTGGACCTCTATCCCTATATGTGTTCAAATCTAAGCATGTACTGGTTCTAGGCTAGACTTACCGAGGGGGTTTTCAGAGCCCCAAGACAGAAGCCCAGGGGAGTGAGCACCCCATCCCAGCTTTCTCGGTGGACTCTGTATCTGGGCCTCAGCCTCCTGGGTGGACCTGGTATTTGTGCTTCCCATAGGCCTGAGCCTCGGCCTCCATATAAGTGGTGGCTTTTATGGGTCCCTTTGCTTGTACGTGGTTCACACCTGTCAGTTTAACCTCTCTGCTTAGGCCTGCAGCCCCAGTTTTCCACACTCCCCGTTCTTGCCTGTGCACACATGCCCAATGCAATGGATTAGATCAGGCTGCTTCTGGGCCCTTGGGGGATGAATTCACTGATGGAATACATAGGTGCCTATTGTCTCCTTGTATTTAATACAACTTAGGTCTCTTGTGATGCATGTGATGATCCAAACCATCCCTGTCTCCCTCCTCTGACTCCTCCAAACACCCCTCGACAAATCCCACTGTGCTCTCTATGCCTTTTCTAAAGCACATGTATCTGAGATCCCTGTAGGTGAATGGGTCGATGGGTTAAGAGTCAGGCCCTTCAGTCAAGGACTCTCGTCTGAGTTCCCCAAGCTCATTGCTCTATCCATCCACACAGTGTGTGTTTTAATGGCTCTTCTGGTTCAAACCGGTTGTCCCTTTACATCCATGGCTGGTATGGACAGGGCTCGGTTGGGCATATTTCTAGGCAAAGGAGGAGGAGGAGCTGGTGATTGAAAGAGGAGTTTTGTTTGTTTGTTTTGTTTTGTTTTGTTTGTTTTCCACTCAAGCTGGGTGTTTCTAGCACAAGAATCGCACACGGTCCTATGTCATAACATGCTCAACATGCTCGTGCTCCAACCCGATTAACACTGGGCCCAGGAGGAAACCAATCTGCCTATCCGGGAAAATACAGCAAACTAGAGCCACAGGGATTGGGTACTTCACGCAGCTTGCTGCTGACGACCTCTGAGCTCCATTTAGACGTGGAAGGCAAGATCCCAAACACTGTTTTCTTTTTGCCTCTCAAAATTGAGGTCAGCGGTTGAGTCTGTTAGTAGGAGTAATGTGTTTTCCTGCTCCCGCCCATCCATCATCCTGCTGTCCAGCCTTAATCATGTGCTCTCTCTGTGCCCAGATCTACCACCGTGTCTCCCTCAGAGGGACAACAGTAATGCGTCCTGCACACAGAAGCACTTGTCTCCCAAGGTTACAGTTCTCTGAGGCTGGGTGGCTAGCAATCTCTTTATGGAGTTGGGTTTATGAGTCCCGCGGCCCGCAAGATTTTTTTTTTTTTATTGACTTCTGAGAAGTTTAGAAGTTTGCTGGAATTTTGACCTCCTTCCATTGTGGCTCCTGTGGTCAGGCTCCATTACACGTGGAGGAGACGTGGACACTGACCTTAAGATGTAGACAATACTCGAGCTGCCGGATGCTCAAAGGACATTTGGTTCTCTAGTGTGGGGATTGGTAGGCCCTGCCTCTGAAACTGACGTCTGATTTATCCTTGTATCCCAACACAGGGCTGATCTTTATCTGGATGCGACCAAGTGTGACTTGTATTATTAATTCGCAGTGTATCGGGTATGCATTTAACGAGAGTAGTATTTTTGATACATAGATCTCCAGGTTAAAGGTACCATCCCGGGTACTTCCTGTGTTTTAATTGTTCTGCCATCACTGGAGACTGCCTGGTGCTTGGTTTGTTCTGAGCCTTCCGGTTTACTAGGTTGCTTTCCTTGGTTGCTCACTGTGCCAGCCATAAGTGGACATTCACTCTCTGATTTCCACAGAGGCGGGAGCCTACCAGTTTCTCTTCCTCTGACTTCCCGGCAGTCTCTGCACAACCTCGGGTTTCAGGAAAACACACGTGGTGCACTTCTTTCCGTTATCTGACCCTGCGTGGCACACAGTGGGACCTGGAGAGGCTGTGTAATTGTCTAGAAGTGGCGTGGGCTGTGGAAAACCGGATAGTTGTGGAATTGAAGTTTGCTCTAGCGTAACAGATTTGAAGGAAGTTTCTCTGAGGCTCTGTTCCTCATCAATGAAACAAAGTAGTTTGGCTTATCTCGAGGAATCAGCATAGAGATGGGATGAATTCAGAGAGGTAGTTGTGAAAACAGCTGACTCTGAGACATATTCAATGGTCGTTTACTGTTGATGCTGATGATGTAGGCACACGCATAGGCCTCTGGCTTGGGTCTGTTTTACACGCACTTTGGCAGTGCACCGCCTTCTAGATGTTTGAGTTCTAAGATCAGCCTTGTTGATCTAGAGCAGACACAGCCCTCTACCTGTCATCTGTTCAATCCTGGCGGTGGTGGTTGTTAAGGAAGAATCTACTAAGCTATATTCTTATTTACCCAGGTTTTTCCAGTTGAGGCTGGCCTGTTAAATTTAAGTGTTCTAGAGCTTTCTGAGAAGGCTTTGGGCTTGGCAGTCTGGTTAGACATGGCATTGGGTCTTCCTCACTCCTGAGGTGTGCATGGAGCAGCGGAAACACTTGTAACCATAAGACGCCAGGGAGGCAGCCTGCACATGGAGCAAAACACAGTAGGACAAGGAGACAGCCCAGGGCCCTGGTGACAGCATAGGGAATTTGGACAAGCGCTGTGACTCCATTTCCCTCAGCTTGTGCCACAGACTAATGCCACGTGACTGAATGCCACCATTGACACTGTTAAGTACCGTTAACTGCACGCTGTAGTGGAAACAGAGCCTGTCCGCTAAAGTCCATGTTTGTGGAGGTACACAGCATTGGCGTGAGGGCCTAGAGCTTCCAGAGTCAGGATTCAGGGATGGAGGATCCATGAGAGCTGCAGTGCCATCTCCCAGAGTGGCAGAGGGGGTTCCCTGTGGGCCTTGGGCACAGAGAACTCAGTGAATGTTCTTCGTGGATAGCTGGGAGCTGGTAACCCGCATGTGTGCGATACCAGCCGCTGTCCCTCACACCTACAAAAAAGGAGCAGCGTGGTGCATGGCCAAGCAGTCACGCTGACCTTTACTCTGTGCAGGGAGGAGCATGGAGGAACTGCCCAGCTGGAGACGACAGCATGTGACACCAGGCAGCAGGCCCGGACAGCGGTTAGGATTAAAAAGAGGAGTTAATCATGTTTGTTATAGAACACTATTAAAATACTGCAAACGACAACGGATAAATTTTTAAAAATGACTCAGTCTCCCAAACTGAACGCAATCACACACCATTTAAAAATCCTTACCAGGAGCTTAATAGTGCTTAATATTACCCGCGTGCCATCAATTATTCTTTTAAAACTTTGCTTTTAATGTCTGCATGGTATTTGATTACATAAGTGTAATGTAATTTTTTCTAACTGGTCCCGTATTATCGAACATTTAAGCTTCTTTCTAATTCACTGTTATAAAACTCTGCTTTTATGAACATCGCAGTGTATTAATTTTGCAGACATCTTAATTATTTGCATGAGATTCAGTCCTAGAGGGAGAGCCTGTGCGTTGGAGAGCATACACAGTCTAAGGCTGTTGTTAAACCCCGGCAGGGCTTCTTTCAGGGACGAGAGAGCACACTCGCCTATTCTGAGACACTTAATATTTTACAGGTTTTACAGAGATTTTTCTATTTTGTGAGGTAAGAAAGAAAGCACCTTAATTAGCTAAGATTTGGTTCCAGTCATATGCCCGAGACTCCAGTTCTTGCAAAATAGGGCCTTGAATGAAAGACGGTCTCTTTTATTTGTATGTTACCTATTGGCGTTCTCTTGCTGTGATAAACACCATGGCCAAAGACAACTTGGGAGGAAAAAAAGGTTTATTTCGTCTTACATTCCAGTCCGTCATTAAGGAAATCCAGGGCAGGAACCTGCACTCAGAAATCGAACTAGAGACCATGGAGGAACGTTTACTCACAGCACTAAGTCCTTGAGGCAGCCCAAGGTGTCTCGGTTTGGTACTGCCCACAGCGGGCCGAGCCTGTCTACATCAATGGACAATTGACAAAATGTCCCATAGCCGTACAGACAGGTCATTGTGATGAGGCAATCTCTGTTCCCTGGTGACTCCAGTTTGTGTCAAGCTAACCAGGTCTCAAGTGCTAGGAAGTTAGAGACTCAAATGGGCAGCCTCCGACATGAGGGACCCAGGCTTCTTCCTGTTGTTTCTCTGGAAAGCCCGCTCCATGGTAGCCCACACAGTCTGCTAGAGTGGCCATTCCACGGCAGTCCACTCAGCAGGAGAAATTGAAAGGCAAAGGGAGCTGCACCTCTTTCTTTCATGTGTTTATCGGTCAAGCTGGGTGTAATTCCACCGACATTCAAAAGCCAAGTCGGTCTAAATTTAGTCTGAATCTAGTCAGAAGGCCCCATAACTGGGAAACGTAGCTTTAGGCTTGGGATGGAGAAGGGTAGCTGGAAATGCAAGTTCTCATTGCCACGGAAAGCACAGCAATGCATCTTGGGAAGCAGCTGTGCCAATCCATCTGGTTCTTGACTTTTCTGTTTTGGTTAAAGTTCTGACGTGTTTGTGAGGGGGTACTGTGTGTGCGCTGTTTGTAATTGTTCTTCGAATTCCCCACATGGCCCTGGAATTTCATACTTAAGGCGCCAATATTATCCACATTCTTCCCAATAGCATATGGATCCTTCACGTACGCCTCCCTTTTTGCCAACATGCCTTGTTTTAAAGTGACTTTGGTATTGTTTGTCTGCTTTTTGTTTTGGATGTAAGGTCTCCATGCATAGTCCAGATTGGCTTCAAACCCTTGACCTTCCTGCCTCAGCCTCCCGAGTGCTAGGATTCGGGAATTTTCTGAGGTTTATTTCCATCCCTTAGATCATCCTTGTCTTTCAGAGTTTTTGGCTTTGATTGACACCCAGCCTTCTCTCCCCCATGCTGAGGCCAGGTGTCCCTTTCATTCTGTTCCTCCTGTTGAATGCACTGGGCCAGTGCCATTGAAACAGGAAGCCCCAGCGAGAATGCTTTCATTCTGCAACCCTCTTGTCTACTATAAGGAGTGCTCATTTTATTCTGCCATTATGCTTCCTGTTACAGAGTGAGGGCTGAGACCCACTCAGGGATTAGAAACCATACTTGGAAAATTTTAATCAATACTTCTTGGGACACGATATGAGAAATGCATCTACAGGATGTTTCCCGTCCGCTTTGAATAGGCAGCTTTTTCAAGAGTTCCTTTTACCCAGTAATTTACCTCTTCACCTACCAGCTTTCAGATTTTTCCTGGTTATTCTTACCCATTCATTTGCCTAGATGCTATTCCAAAATCACTTTCTCAACCCTTGGAAAATGAGGTTTAGATTAGGTCTACAGGTAACCTGACAAGATCTGAGCGCACTGGGCTCCACTGCGCCATCTGCAAGTGTGGCATATGTGTGTCTTTACCCACGTCTCCTCTAGCAACATCTGCAACTCTGCGCTATGTCTGGGAGTAGAGGGGACGATGGTGACTGCTTTTCTAAAGGAAATACGTTATGCGTGCTTGCTAAAAATGATTATTTCAGATAGTCCAACGTGATTCTGGTAGATTTTTTTTTTTTTTTTTTGGTTTATCATTTGGGATTTCATGTAGAAAGTTATATCATCCACGGGTAATGGGCATTTTCGTCCTTCGCTCCAATCAAAGCTTTAAGAAATAGCTGTCATTTACTCATGACAGCCATTGTTAGACCCTGGGTGCATCTATCCTCTTAGTCATCCCAAGTGCCCACTAGGAGAGATACCATTATCTCCATTTTAAAGATGAGAGAGGAGAAAGTGATCCTTTTAAAATCCGAAGTGCGCCAAGTCACACATCCAGCAAATGACAGAGTCGGGTTTGACCCCAGATCATTCCGTTCCCTGTATCTTGAGCTGAATGTGCTTTCCTCAGCTCTCTGGACAGGCTCCGTTTCTCTGCTGTGCTTTATGTCTTCGGTTGAAATGTCTAAAATAAAGTGAATGTTACACTATCTACTTCGCATAGAAGCCACGGTATGGGGGCATGACCTGGGACTCAAGGCCGTCGTCCAGTCTATCCCTCTGAGAAGGACCTGGCCCCTCCTCCCCTTGGGCTTGCCCGTTTCACCCTCCTTTTCCTGTTTAGCCCTCGGCCTCCAAGAAAGCGGGACTGTTTCCTGAAGCCATCCCTTCACAACCTGTTGTCTCATTTACGGCTTTTATTTTAGGGAAGGTATTGCCCCCCCCCCCCGCTCCACCCCCATACATCTGAATAGAACAGAGGGTTTCCTGATACAAACCTGCACCCACTACTCTCCCTTGTTAACAAGTTGGATGTGCATGATACATTTCCACAATTAGCAAACCAGTAACAATATATGTTAATTAAGTTCACATTTAATGGAAAAATTCACATTTATCTGTTTACTTGTTTTGTGTAGAGCAGGACAGGAGGTACACGCGCATGCCACAATGTTAACATGGAGTTCAGAAGACAATTAGAAGAAGTTGATTGGCTCCTTCAGCCATATGTGGGTCCCGGGGGATCGAACTCTGGTCCTCAGGCTTGGCGGCGGGTATTTTCCCGCCCATCCATCTGGCCAGCCTACAGTCCGGATTTTAACTCACACTTCTTCTCAGAGTTTCCTTTCCTATTTCAGGCACCTGTGTCTCCTCAAGGTTTGTCATACTTTCTGAAGTAAAATGCCATTAGCGCCACAGGTCAAGAGCATGTGTTGTCAACATGGCTGTGACAGCTGCCGTGACCCTTGGGAGCCTGGTAGACATAAGGTTGTTGGGTTCCTCCTCCATAGTAACTTGTTACTGCACACGCCCACATCTAAAACAAGGGTGGTGCTTCACTTCCTGGTATGGACACTCTAGGGCAGAGTGCCTGTGAAAATCTTGGAGAATTCTCCTAAATAGATAATGGCTCTCCTCCTTTATTTATCTTTAATCATGTATTTAGAAAATACTGACTCATGAACTTTTTAATACTTTACATTACTACATACATCGCTTTATACTTGTGGTCTATTAATCCGATATTGAGATTTTGTTTAATATGTAACCATATTGGCTATCAAGAGCTCTCTCTCTCTTGGTCCTGTGGCCCTTCAACATAGCTCTCATTGTGGTTACTTACATATTATTTTTGCAACAATTAGCAAACAGTAACAATATATGTTAATTAGGTTCATACTTAATGAAAAAATTTGCATTTATTTACTTTAAAAATTGCTGGCACAATAAGATGTTCCAAACTCATCTATTCTATCACCTAGCACATCCTAGCGGCCTTTGACATCCTAAACGCTGTTTTAAGTCCTTGCATATTGTTCAGGGATTGAGCTATGAACTTTCACTGTGAAGAATACACAGTATCCCATGCCAGCCCTGACAGTATTGTAAAGAATCCATCTCTTAAGACATTCTGCCTGTTTCACCTTTCTTTCCTAAAATATTTTACTTATTTAGTGTATATGAGTACATTGTAGCTGTCTTCAGATACACCAGAATCTGTTACAGATGGTTGTGAGCCACCATGTGGCTGCTGGGAATTGAACTAAGGACCTCTGGAAGAGCAGTCAGTGCTCTTAACCACTGAGCCATCTCTCCAGTCCCTTTCACCTTTTCAACTACTCTTTCTCTCCCAGCTCAACCCCTTGAGAACTGGTGGTTGGTTTACATTGTCTAATGCTTTTGCTTTTTTTCTAGAGGAATGTCTAACGATGCACCCACACCTCTGTGTAGCACGTCTAAGTGGCTTCCTTCACTAATATTTAAGAGTCACTGATGTGTTTTTACAGTTCGATAGTGGGATGATTTGAGAGTGCTTGGCCCAGGAGTGGCACTATTAGGAGATATGACCTTGTTGGAGTGGGTGTAGCCTTGCTGGAGTGGGTGTGGCCTTGTTGGAGTAGGAGTGGCCTTGTTGGAGTAAGTGTGCCATTGTGGGTGTGGGCTTTAAGACCCTTCTCCTAGCTGCCTGGAAGCCAGTCTTCTCCTAGCAGCCTTCAGATGAAGATGTAGAACTCTCAGCTCCTCCTGCACCATGCCTGCCTGGATGCTGCCATGCTCCTGCCTTGATGATAATGGACTGAACCTCTGAACCTGTAAGCCAGCCCCAATTAAATTCTGTCCTTATAAGAGTTGCCTTGGTCTTGGTGTCTGTTCCCAGTAGTGAAATCCTAACTAAGAGACATAGCTTGCAAGTCTTTGTTACTTATGGGCATACCATTGTATTACTGTTTGATAGTCTGTCAGCCGACTGGAGGACATCTTAGTAATGTCTAGTTTGTGTGATCCTTGACAGAGCTGACATAAACTCTTGAATTCAACTGCTAGTGTTGCCTTAGTTTGAAAGTCAGTTGGATGGGGGCTTTAACATGCTATGGTAGGGCTCTGTGCTGTAATGTTTAGATTTGGAGCCTGCCACAGTGGGTGCACCATTTTACGCTTCCACAAAAATAATCAGAGTTGCTTTTTTGTGTGATCAGAAGCAACTGGGAATGTCAGGTATGTGTGTGTGCGTGCATGTGTGTGCGTGCGTGCATGTCCATGGTATCTTGTGCTCTCTTACATTTTCCTAATATGAAGTCATATGCATTTTTGTGACTATTTTCTTCCAACATTTGCAGTATTTTCTTATGTTTTCCGTCTTTAACAATGTCATCCACTGAGCATACAGTTTTGACTTTAATAAGGTTCAACTCCTTCATTTTATTTCTTTCATGGTTTATGCTATGGCTATGTATTACGAGTTCATCACCAACCTCAAGGACACACAAGACTTTCTCCTTGGTTTTCTTCTGTGTAGAAGAAACGTTTGCAGTGTGCATTGAAGGGACGATGCATTTTGAGAGATTGTTGGTGCAAGGTCTCTGACTTGGTCATTCTCTTTCGTTTGTATATCTAACCACTTATTGAAAACAGTCAACTCTCTCTATGGCTATGACAATATATTTTTTCCTGCTTCAGGTATCTATTTTCCTCAGTGCTACCTCACTGGTACACTCATAGAATAATTATATTGTCCTTAGACATGTGGTGACATAAACTTACTTTTCTTCCTTTGGTATAGTAATACTCATAAAATATAGTGTTTTTTTTTTTTTAAGGAAAAAAATGTTTGGGCCCTGGCCTTATTGTATGAAACATGTATTTTTGTTGATCATGTGTTGACCCAACATATAGGAGACCCTGGTTTATCCCTTGTTGACTTACAGTAAGGATGGTGAGGAGGGAGAACGTTCTAGTGGATCAGCAGGTATCTATGCATAGCCTTACCACAAGGGCACCTGTGCCCCCACAGCTCTCACCAGTGATTCTCAGATAAAACCTGGTGCTGTTAATTAATCTCCAGAGATATTGAAATATCTGAGAAATGGATGGGTTTTTTTTTTAACAACAAAAGAGACCAGAGACTAGGGGGCAAAATTCCGAGCTTATGGTTCAATGAAGATGAGATCAAAATTAGTTCTCACTTCACAAAGACATTGATAGGTTTCCCCGAGACACCAGTCATGTCAGAACTCCTCTGGGTCGTATGTTTGCTCTGATATGGTCTGCAGCATCAAGCACTGAGGGCTGTCTCAGCGGTATTGAGCCCCTGTGTTTGGGGGATTGGCATCTGCAGAATATTCTCTTTGCTTGCCTGCCCTCGGTCCTAGGTTTGCTAGAGAGTCTCTGCAGCACCCGTCTCCTCTCTGCAAGGCATATTCATACTTTGTCGTGAGTTACCAGTCCTAATGGGGAGCTGAGGTGAGAAGCCATGTCCAGGGTGGATTGGCACCAGATGGCCTGCATCAGGATATGTTAGAACAGCAGTCCAAGTACTTATGAGGCTGGGAGCCTGCCGTTTGCTATCCTGCCTCCCTCATAGATCTTGGGCGGGCTCATTCAACCGGACGCCACTCAGTGCCAAAGCTTCTTTCAGCCTAGGCTCAAAGCCCAGTCTCTGTTGGCATCACCATCCAACGGGCACTGGGCAGCTGACGGACAGAGCCAGAGCAGGCGACCGAGTGCAGGAGAATGACAGAGACCCCAGTGAGCATCTGACTGTGCATGGCAACTTCACAGTGACCTTCGGCAAATTCCCCGCAGAAGGCAGTCTTGGCAGGCTCAGGCCTGCAGCTGCTTTCACTACTCTTCAAAGTATGGGAACAACAAATGGGTCGCTCGTGGGGATATTTGGTCCCAGCTCATCCGGAGGAAGGTTGGCATGATGGGAGCTTTGTTGCGGGCGGAGTGCAGCCACCTGTACAGCTGTGGATTCCCAGCTTTGCTCTGTCACTAGGCTGCTTCTCTGTTGAGGTCGAGCAGACGCTACCAGCAACTGGGAGTTTATAGGGAGATCAAAGCGTCCTTAGGATCCTGGTGGTAACGCCACTCCTCCCTGTGGGCTCTGACCACAGGCTTGGTTATCAAAGCCTCTGGCTTTGTTTGGTAGTGAGCCAGAGTGGTAGTCTAAGAGAGCCTCATGACAATTTTCATCTCCCAGTTTGGGCCTCTTGCAGAAGCCAGCACACAGGGTGGAATCGTGAGGAGAATTAGTCAGTGATGCTAAAGTGCCCAGTGGACCACTGGTGACTCCTGAGATCCTCGGGAATCCATACTCCTTGATTGCTCGTTTCTGCAGCTCACCCTTCCCCCTGTTCGTCTAGATTCCCAGGGCAGGCAGAATGTTCATGTTGCGTGAAAACAATACATGGCAGGCAGGGCTGGGGAGATGGCTTAGTAGGCGAAGAGCTTGCTGTGCTGCAGTGAGGACTGGAGTTCGGATCCCTAACACCCACGTAAATGGTGGGCAGGTGTGGGGGCCCAGAGGCAGAGACAGGGAGACCTGGGCATGCCGCCCTGCTGGGCTGGCTGAAGCCATGAGCTCTGGGTTGCAGTGAAAAGAGACCTTGCCTCAATACACAAGAAAGACACACATGAACTCCTGGCCCACACGTGCATAAACATATGCATGTGCCCACGTCATGTATACACACACACACAAATCTGTGTGTGCCAGGGGGAGCTGGACGGATGAGGAGGTTTTCCTTCTAGATTCAGGTCGGTCTGTGTTCTGGAGCCTCTGGATAGACGATTTCTATAAGAAGCTTTACTGTTTGAACTCCTGCCTTCGTCCTTTAGCAGAGTTGGTATTAACCTAATACCTAGACCTCGAAATATAACAGGCAGAGGAACGTTGTGGGAGTGTGCCTTGCCGTGTAGACTCCTACCCACCACTGCCTTCTTTAATATCATTGATAAAGCAGGCCTTTATCAATGTATCTACTCCCCTCCCATGTCTGTCATGAGTCCCTGTATTAATTTGAACCCGGAATGTCATTCTTGCTTCCTACACTATGCAGAACACATTTAAGATGTAGAACTAGCCATGCCATGTTTGTTCCAGCAGAACTTGTACCTTTAATAAATGAATTTTTTAAAAAAAATCACACATTTAAAAAAAATTTTGATAATTCCTCAAAAGGGAAAGCAACTTCCGAGTATTAGTTGTGAGGGAAGACAAGGTAATCCAGCTGAGAGGTGAGGGGCACCAGAGAGGATGGGGGAACCCTTCATCGCAGCCACACTGTGCGCCTTTGTTCGGCACTGGGTAGGGGCTCTCCCCTTTCTACCTTCTCCCTGGTCTATTGCTTGACCCTCTCCTCCCCCACTCCATTTCACCCTTTCTTCCCATCTGACCAGATGGTTGACCTGTGCAGGTGAAACTTTGGCCTTCAGGCACTTTCTGGAGGACCAGATGGAAGCGAATAGAATCCCTCTTGTGATTTTCACCCCATCCAGACCTGGTTCTGGGCTTCAGTTCCTCTCTGCTTCGTTATGAGCTGCCGGAAGCTTGTATCCAGGGTTAAGAGTTTCCCCAACTTAGGTAGCTTAGTGGCTTCGTGAATCCCAGAGTTGTAGTGACCTGGAATGTGGATCCCTGGTCCTGTCGTACACTGCCCCTTCCGTGCCAAGATGGGAGAGAGCTCAGCTGATTTCATCGGGAGGCACACCTTGAGGACTTTTGCATGGTGTCCCTTCCCCAGCAGACCACGGGAGAGATGTACCTCAACTCACCTCATCGCTTAAGTAGAGAAGTCTGCTTTTTCCTTAATGACCAGCTTTCCAAAGGCGTCGTCTATTCTGACAGAACTAGTGTGGCCTCCTCTACCAATCTTCACTTCTGTCAACATTCAGATATGTAAACGTAGGCACTGACCTCCAGAAACAGGATCCGGACCTCCAGACCTCTGGTCACCTCTCCCTGCTTCCCTCCACCATCAGACACTGCTGATGTCAGGCACAGCTGACTGGAGTTCCGAAAGCCTCACTTCTCGATCTGTTCTTCCTGGTGCACGGTTATAGTCAGAGACATGTCTGTGCGGACATCACAACCCACCACAGGAGGAAAACAGTGGGACTTGAGGCCCAGGCAGAGTGCGTGTGTTGGTCTCACACTTGCCTGTTTTACCAGTGGGGATGGCGGGACTTTCTTGTACTTAAGCACTGAGGAAGTGGCTGCTGGGATCCTAACAAATTAATTAAGAGAGTATTGACTGAGCACCTGACACAGGCCAGCTGAGGAGCGGTGCGCTAAGGCTGTTCCTCACCCATCACCTAGTGTGCACTCTAATGTTCTGCATACAGCGGCTGCCAGCAGGGATAAAGCCCATGTTTCTGTCTGCCTCCTCTGTCCCTCATATCTGGTCCCCTGTCCAGCATCTAGACATGACCATTGTGGATGGTGCCCTGCTGTGGGTCACTCCTAATCCTGGCTCCTGGAGATTTGGAATCCTGCCTTTTCTCCTCAACAGGGAGGAAGACGCTCTGCAAGCCAGAACACCTTTGGAAATCGGCTTTATTTTTCCTTGTCTTCTAGAAAGGAGAGTCTAAGCCTCTAATTGCTAATATCTGAGCCAGAGCACCTGCTGGTTCTATTGGCTGCCTCCATTAGTGAGCTGCACCTCTCCAGGGGCTGTGGGAAAGGGAAATGGCTTTTGGTTGGTGGTGGATGGGACTTACTGCTGGCCACATCACTGTCTCACCCCTCCTCTTGAGGAGAAAGATCAATAGCCTTTTAAATGTCTTGCTAAGTAAGTGTTTGTGAAGCAGATTCCCAGGGGTAGGGGTGGGGGCTTAGCCCAGAGTCAGCTCCCCCAAACAAGAAACATCTGCTGGGTAGCAGGTTTCTTCTCAAGCCATTCTTACTCTTCTGTCCTCTGAGCAGTTGCTTTTGTGCTTGGTCCCTGGCATGCACAAGGGTAGAGGGTAGGGATGGGGTTAAAGGTAGAGGTAGGGGGTTGGGAGTGGGGGATAGGGGTGAGGGTAGGGATGGTGGTTAGGGGTAGGGGTGGGGGTAGGGAGTGGGGATGATGGAGATGACTATCATTCATTTCTCCAGTCACCTGTTTATCTTGTAGATTACTCCCTGAGCACTGTGACAATAGTCATCTTGCCATGCCTGCCCTCAAAGAGTTCCTGTCTATGTTACAACAGTGACAAAAGGCTCCATGGGCTGGGGAACACAGCACGCTGGAGGAAAGGGAAGAGGGCTTAGGGAAGCTGGAGGGGACAGACAGGAGAATCACAGAAAGCTTCCTAATGGGAGAAAAGACGTCTTCAGATTTCTTGACCTTGACCTCCTGCTGGCCCATGAACTGTCTATGAGCTCCAACGGAGTGGGGGGGGGCAAGGAGGGTGGACAATGGTCAAGGCACCAGCAAGACTCAGTCTTGCTCAGGATGACTTGATGGGTAATATGGACCTGAGATGTTAGTTGCTCTCCTGTGTTGAAAGGCATTCTGCCCCCAGCCTCCAGCCCCCAGCCTCCGGTCAGTGTGGCACAACCTGTTCTGCTGCCAGGGCCCACACTTTCCGAGTCCATCTCCTCCCTCCCTTGCTGGGTCCTCAAAGACTTTCTTCTTCTTTGGGCCTCCAGTCTCGTCCTTCTGAGATATTCATGATTGCTTCTCATGGACTCGTTCTCAGCTCAGCACACAGGAGGCATCGAGGCAGCATGAAAATGCATCCTAGGCTTGGCCGCTCCTCCCTTCGCTGAGCCTAGGGGAAGGTGAATTTGGTGGCGGTTCTGGCACTGGGAGACGAAGAGCCTCAGCTCGGGCTGGGTACTGCTTCCACCACATGTGCTTGAAGACTATTCATGTGTCAGGAGAGGATTGTGCACGGCATGTGTCATCGGGACCACAAGCACCAGAAACCTCAGGCTAAGAGGATGCTCAGCCACACAGGACAGACCCGAGGGCATCTGCCACCAGCAACACCAGCCCCTCCCCCCGTCAGTGTTCCTCCATGTTGTGAAATGGTCCTTGTCATTGCTAATGCCCCTCAGGTTTCCCTGCGTACACCCTTTTCTCGGTGTGCACCCTGTCTCCAACTCGTCTTCTTTCTGCAGAAGTGGTTCTGCCTTGGGACAGGGTTTCTCCTGGGATCTGGCTTCTCAGAAGGAGGGACATCCTGTACCTCCTGCCATGGTTCTCCATAGGGAACTGACAGCCCCTCAGGCTGCAAGTGGTGCAAGCTGACAGGCTGTACCGTTCCCTGTGTGGTGTGCTTCTGAGCTGGGCACACCCCTTCTCCTCTTTCAGTAGAAGTCACAGCTCAGGCACCTGCAGAAATAGCACCACAGCGGCCTGATTTAGATTCAGGTGGTAGCTAAGGTGCAGCAGCTCCCTGCTTGCCACACTCTGGGCCAGAGGAGTTGCTCGTGGCTTCAGTGATGGGGGATCAGTGTGGGTTGTGGAGGGGGAGACCTAAAGCATAGGCAGTGCCAGTCCCAGGCACAGAGGGAGCCTATGGGTGGGCATCCGTCCTTCCCCGCCTGCCAAGGGTCTGCAGACTGCACCTGCGGCCCTCTGGACCTCAGGCACATGTCCTGTCTGCTCTCTGACTCCTCTCCCTGACAGGATTTGTCAGCTGGAGAGGAGAGCTGTTGTTATCCACGGCCTTGTCCATGCCAGCCCTGGCCCAGACACCAGCTCTGCAGTGTCTTACTCAGCCATCGATCTGCCATCACCAGGCGGGGCTTTTGTGGGTTGATTATTCCCCTAACCACAGCCTAATACTTCTACGGAGCACCACAAACCTGCCTCTGATCTCTGCTACCTACCCTGAATGAATCATTTAGCTTTC
Source organism: Rattus rattus (assembly GCF_011064425.1). Classification (NCBI taxonomy): domain Eukaryota; kingdom Metazoa; phylum Chordata; class Mammalia; order Rodentia; family Muridae; genus Rattus; species Rattus rattus. The sequence goes on from NC_046167.1 coordinate 80,630,081, forward strand.
CTGACCCGGCTCTTCAATTCTCTCAGCTCTGAAGTGGATGGAATGGCAATGCTTAGCCCAGGAGGTGTGGTAACAGGGGAGGGCCTGTGAGGTATAATCCACACAGAACTGGGAGCTGAGGAACTGCAAGCATTTCAACTGTAGTGGTAGCTGCTACTGTTAACTCTTGGTCATAGGGCCAGTTCGGGGTCAGAATGCTTGCCTGAACTGAGAGAAAATGAAGATGCTCAGTACATACAAAACGAGAAAGAGAGGGGGGGGGAGAGACAGAGACAGAGACAGAGAGGGGGAGAGAGGGGGAGAGGGGAGAGAGACAGGGAGAGGGGGGAAGAGGGAGAGAGAGACAGGAGGGGAAGGGGAGAGACAAAGAGAGGGAGGGGGAGGGAGAGACAGAGGGAGGGGGAGAAATTGTCAGTGTGTCTTCGCCTTGCCCATAGTAGCATTGTTATCTATAGAAACAAGGAAAGCACAAGCCAGGAAATGCCAGTTCCCAGGCTTGCAGCCAGCCCTCCCCCTGGGTGATAAGCCAAGGCTCTGGGGTAAGCCATTTTCATACCAGCATGGTATTTCCTGCTGGAGTCCTAAGCCATAGGTGCCAGCTGCATGGTCCAATGGATCCATACCAATAGCTACTCATGGGGACTGGCCACCCTGACACAGTGAGTCCCAGTTCTTGAGTCCCCTTAAGGGCACTCCTTGAGGTCATTTGTTGAAATGTCCATTCTAGCTTTGGCCCTGCCCTGCTAAGGACTCACCAATGATGTCAGTCCTGGTGGGGATCACTTCTCACGTAGTCCAAGGTACCGTCCTGTCTTTGTTAGGGTTAACTGCTATGAAGAGACGTCATGACCTCCGCCATGCTTATAAAGGGAAAACATTTGGTTGGGGCTGGCTCACAGCTTCAGTTTAATCCATTACCGTCATGTGGGAAGCATGGCGGACACAGGCAGACATGGTGCTGGGAGGTAGCTGAGCGTTCTGCATCTGCATAGGCAGGCAGCAGGGAGAGAGAGAGAGAGACACTGGGCCTGGCTTGAACATCTGAGACCTCACATCCCACCCCCAGTGACATATTCTCTCCAGTAGACCACGCCCCTTCCAACAAGGCCATAGTTCCCAATACTTGTCATATTCAAACCTCCACGTTCTGCTCCCTGGCTCCCATAGGCCTGTATCCAGATCACAAAGCAGAGAGAGCATTCAGTCCAACTTCAAAAGTTCTTAGAGTCAATCACAGTCTGAACAATGTTTAAAAGGCCAAAGTCCCCTGTGACCCTCACACAGACTCTTACCTGTAACCACCCGTACAATCAGAATAAAGAGCAGATCACGTGCTTCCAACATAGAACAACATGGGATATAATCACCACTCCAGTAGGGAGGGAAGGGATCAGGGTGAGGAAGCACTGGGCCAAAGCGAGACGGGAAAACCAGCTGGGCAAACTCCAAACTCTGCATCTCCATGTGTGATGTCAAATCACTCCAGACCTCCAACTCCTTTCAGCTTGCAACACACTTCTTTCTCATGTCTCCACTCCACGCCCTGTCAGCAGCTTCCCTGGTTTTCCCAGGAAGGTATCCAGGGCCCTGGCATCCCCAACATCTTAGCATCTCCAAGGCAACCCAGGCTTCACCTTCACAGCCTCACAATGGCCTCTCTAGGCCTCCATGTAGGGACACCCCCGCCCCACGCCTGGCCTCAGTGACTTTGCTTAGCCCTGGAGGGCGATCCCACAGCCCCTTTCCTGTGTCCTTGACTAAAGACAGAGCCATGTGGCCAAAGCTGCCAAGTTCTACTGCTGCTGGGGCTGGACCATGGCCCTCGTTCAAGTACATCACCAGCTTTCTGTTCGTGATGGCTGCCCTGGAACTCTATCTGTAGACCAGGCTGGCCTCAAACTCAGAGCATTGCCACCTCTGCCTTGAGAGTGCTGGGATTAAAGGTGTGCACCACCATGCCTGGCCCTAAACTCTTCTTTAATTCCTTTCCACAGATCGGAAGCTCAGCTGGGTGGGTCTTGCTCTGAGGCCACCGCTCCCCTTATCCCACTTGGCATCAGGTGTTTCTTTAAACCTTTCCCTGGTGCTCTCTTTTCTCCTCAAACTGCATTTTGTTATCTTTCCCTGCTCAGCTCACTCCTTTTCATTACAGAGTTGCATAATACTGGCCACTAAGAACCAAGGGACACGGCCAACCCTAGTTGTGTCGAAACATTCTCTGCCAGAGCTATTGGTCCATAACTCTTCATTTAGTTTCAGGAGGAGTTTTAGGACAAGGGCAGAAAGCAGCCATGCTTTTTGCCAAAATAACACAAGAACGGTCTCTAGGCCACATGCTGATCCTCTTCTCTGGAACCTCTTGAGCTGGGCACCCCGCAGTTCAAATCACCCCAGCACCACTGTCTTCCATGTGTCTATGAGTAGGGCCCATTAAGTCCCATAAAGTGTCCAGCTGCCCTTCCAGCCCAAAGTCCCAAAGCGTTCTGTAGTTCTCCAAACAGAAGTATGCTCCAGCTTGTACCCCACCAAGCTCTGTCTTAGTTGGAGTTTTGTTGCTATGAAGAGATACCTGCGATCATGGCAAATCTTACCAAGGAAAACATGGAACCGGGGCTGGCTTACAGTTCAGAGGTTCAGTCCATCATCATCCCGGTAGGAAGCCTGGTAGCAGGCAGGCAGACATGTTCTGGAAAGGTAGCTGGGAGTTCTACATCAGGATTCGCAGGCAGCAGGAAGACAGAATGACACTTGGCCGGCGTGGGCGTTTGAAACTTCAAAGCCCAGCCCCAGTAACACCCTTCCTCCAATAAGGCCACACCCCCTCCAACAAGGCCCCTCCTCCCATTAGTGCCCCTCCCTGTGAGCCTAATGTGGGGGGGCCATTTTTATTCAAACCACTGCACCCCACCATATTCTCTGCCTCATTTAAAAAATCCTCACGTTCCTCCTAAGCAAAGCACTCCTGGATGGCAGAGGCCTACTATGTGCTGATTTGAGCATGGGCATCTGAGACAGCCTCCTTCTGGAAGCCTGTTTCTAGTGAGCCCAGCACATGAATGGTCGCAGCCAACCCATTTACCTGCTGTGCATTGGTCGAAGTCAATCAACCTGTGTGTTACTCGGGACTGGCCACCAAGCTCAAAGAGAGGAATGGGGTGAAATTAAATATCCATGCCCTGTGGCACTTATGGTATAAGGACAGTCATGGACAGTCCTCTAAGGTTCCCAGTGAGGTAAAAGGAGGAAGGAATTTGGGATGTGAGAGAAAGCCTGAAGGCTGAATGATTCTTGACACGCAAGCCAGCCCATCCCTCACACTTAGGATGGTGTCTCCCCACCAGGAGCCCCAGCCTTGCCTTTCCCTTGGTTTCTTTTACCCTACACATGTTTTTCAACCTCAGGTGAGATGTTCCTTCCCACCAGAAGCCCTCCATCCTTGACAAGATCAAAGCCAACCATCCTTCTCCCTCTAGGTGCTTTGTACACTACCTACCTACCTATCTATCTATCTATCTATCTATCTATCTATCTATCATGTATCTATCTATCTCTCATGTATCGATCTGTCATCTATCATCTATCAATCATCTATCATCTATCATGTATCTATCATCTATCAATTTATCTATATATCTTCTCTCTATCATCTATCGATCTATTATCTATCCATCCATCCATCCATCCCATTTTATTGTAAATAGACTCTTCTCCCATACAATATATTCTGATTACTGTTTCCCATCCTTGTCCCCTACTCCTCCCAGTTACTCACCATCTATCTTCTCCCCCTCCCTCGCCAAAAAAAAAAAAATCGGATCCATTCCTTTCTGTCTCATTAGAAAATAAGAGGATCCAAAGAGATAGCCACCAAACATAATGAAATAAAATCTAGTAAGATAAAACAAAACCCATCACCTTGAGGTTGGACAAGGCAAGCCAACAAAGGAAAAAGATCCCAAAAGAAGGCACAAGAATCGGAGACCCACTCATTCTCACACCCAGGACTGTCCTGAAATTGCCCAGCTGGAAGCCATTGCACATACACAGAGGACCTGGTGCAGAACGGTGCAGGCCCTGTGCACGCTGCTTCAGCCTCTGTGACTGATAAGACGTTTACCCAGTTGGTTTAAAGGGCCTGTTTTCTTGGTGTCTTCATTTGTGGGGTTTTCTGCGCTCTGACATGGAACTTGACAGAGGTGACTCTGGGATTTGACAGTCAGCCATCAGGGCTGAGAGTTCCGCGGTCTCTGCACAGTGTCTGGCTGTGCGCCTCTGGGTTTGCTCCCGCTGCTGTAGGAGGGAGCTGCCCTGATGGTTGCCTAGCATCCATTCTGCACATCTTTGTTACCTTACAGCCATGGGTCCTGCTTTACAATTGAAGCAAAGCCATCTTAAGTGTTCTGTTTTGCCTTCTGAGGAACCTTGACACTGATTTTTATGTTCACATTGCTATATAAGAAAAAGATGTTTTAAAAATATTTCCCCAAAGATGAGTCGTATAACTTTATAAACAGTCATTTCTCAAAACAAGTAGTAAAAAGGCCCAGGACATAGATATATATTTAAACATGCTGGGGCTGCAGAAATGCTCAGTGGTTAGGAGCGCTCCCTGATCTTGCGGAGGACCTGAATTTGGTTCCCAGCACCTACATGCCAGGTTCACTTCCTGGGGATCTGATACTTTCTTTGGGCACAAAGCACACACATGGTACAGAGACATGCATATGGACAAAACCTCATACCCATACAATACAATGCAGGGCTTGTTTTTGAATGGTCAGATGCAAATTGAAACTTCGGGGACATTTCGTGTCCACTCAGTTATAAGGGCTGCGGTCAAGCAAACAAAAGCTAATAGAAGTTCAGTGAGCATGCTCAGAAAAAGGACCCCGCACACTTACACACCAGTACCAGGAAAGTTTGCTTTTAAAGAGGTGGGGGTCTTTCTTGTTTTTCCTCATCTGCTCAGCAAATGTTCATTGGGTTAAATCATGCGTCATACAGTTCTGGAGTCTTCAGCGTGTGTCAAAAAAGGTGAAAATAACAGTAGTCCCCCTCGCTGGAGAGTACAACAGCGTGTCCTGCTACATTCCGAACTCCCCTCTGACAGTTCACGAGAGCCAGCCTACCCTGTGTCTGTTCATTGTTCTTTCTGCTGTCATTGACACAACCTTCTTAGCTTTCAATATCATAAAAGAGAGGTTTTCTCTCTCACTTTTTAATAAAATGTAGGTTTGGGGAACTTGATATTAGCCTCTCAAGTGCTGTCTTCTCTTTCTAAATAAATAAGGTCTGAGACTCCTGAGCGTCCACAGTGGGGGCTGCAGCTGCGTGCTTACCGCTGGGAACGCTTTAAATGCAATGACACCGAAGCAAGAGGCAGAGCACAGCCCCTCCTGTTGTCACTGCCCCGTGCATGCCTTACAGGGATGTGTCCTCAGTGTTGGAGGGGAAAATGCTTGGGAAACAAGTCCTTCATGACTGGATGTTGTGGTTTGTTTGAGAAATTCTCCAAGAAGAATTAGAGGTAAAAACATAACAAGTAGCCGCCATGCTTTCCCAGCGCGTGGTTCAGTTACAGTCGCTGTTTTCCGTGTCCGCCGTGCCTCCCCCAGCGAAGGTCACAGGACATCCAGTTAGAGGAAAAAAACAAAACAAAACAAACAAACAAACAAAAAAATCCCTAACACTGTCTGTGAGCAAGTCTAGCTGTAGTGGAATGGAAGTCGGGGTCTGGGGTGTATGATCTGGCCCCCAGGATTAACTCTTGTAGAGCCCTGGAGATCTTGCTTCTCTGTCCATGTCAGGACCACCGTGTGGAGTGGTATAGCATCCTACATGGGTCCAAGAGGTTACTGTCAATTTAGTGTGATTTATGCTGTTTTCAAGATAAACTTATAAAATATTAATTATCAAGCATTTGGGAAGTATAAACTGTTCGAGCACAGAAGGGGAAAATACAGAATATGCGAGTATTTTAGTTTCTTGAGACAGGGTCTCCCTATATAGACTAGCTTGGCCTTGAACTCTCAACCCTCCTGCCTTCCTTAGCTCCCCGGATAGAGGGGGATTCAGAGTGTGATGCTTACCTTTTAATGGAAAGATTCGAGTTCAAGAAGTAGGAGGAGTCTTAGGGAACAGAACTCACATATGTGAAGTAGGCTCCCAATGCTTTAGCCACCCTCACCCGTGACCTAAATCTAATGACTAGGGCCGGCTTTCCCAGAAGGCACAGCCATCATGAAAGGGAGTCTGAGTTTAAAAAAAAAATTTTTTTGGAGTGAAGATTTTATTCATCCAATATATCCAGTAGATCTTTATTGAATGACCACCGAATGCCAGGCAGGGCCTAGACTCTGATTGAGAGCCGGATGTACAACATCTGTTCAGTAAACTTCTATGCGATGAAAGAACAGGTAATTCACTGTTTAAACGGTCCACAGGCCCACCTGTCTGGTCCCTTTGTCTTCCAGGACTCTCAGAAGCCTGCGCAGAACCTCAGGAGGCAGCTACAGATAGACTAAGACCTGCCGATGTCCTGTAGACTCCGGGGCATTTGGGTCTGGCTTGATAGTTCGGTATTGGAATATAGTCCTGCTGGTGAGGGCTCCCAGGAAAACCAGGCACAATGGGTTAGAGGAAATGGGAAGGAATAGAAAGGGGAGGGAGTGGGTTGGGGAAATGGCTCCCGAGGTTGTGGGGGCTGATGCCTGGAGAGCACCTGTGGCTGAACAAAAGTCCAATATCAGTCTGAAAGCAGACCTTGTGACTCAGGGAGGTCAGTTGCCCAGCCTCCCCACTACCACCCTATTCACAAAAGGCTTTATGCTGATTAGATAAGACCAACCTATATTATGGAAGGTAATCTTCTTATGTAATCGATTAATTCAGATGTTAATCTAACCTAAAACCTTTGCAGAAGCATCTAGAATAACATTTGACCAATTAAGCTACGTGCTACGGTCTTGGCCATATCGACAACAAATAAAACTAAACCGTCTTAGTTCCCCCGTTTGAGTTAGCCCTCGAGTTCAGTTTCCTTGGCCAGGTAGTCCCCAGCGGGTGTGGGGGAAGGGGGCCGTGTTGGGGGTGCATTCCCAGCTCCCTTCCCTTAGTGCCTGCCTTCTAGAGTTAGGAGGGGCACCGGGGAAGGAAAAGAAGGGCTACAGGCTTGGAGTTAGATGGGTAAATGGCAGCCCTCGCTCTACCAGCAGCCATTGATTGCTAAGCTCTCTGAAACGCAGTTTCTTCCTCAGTAGAACGGAATGGAAGGGGCAGTGTCTCACAGCGCCCTCTGTAGTTAGACCTGTAAATGGCAGCCTACGCTCTATCACCAATGCTAACCTCTCTGAAAAGCAGCGTCTCACAGCGCCCTCTGTAGTTAGAACTGTTAATGGCAGCCCTCGGCGCCCTCTGTGGTGTAGACCACGGGGGTTTGACAGTTCCTCCTCACTTCCGTTCCTCTTTGTCTTAAGGACAGATTCTGTTGTTTTCTTTACCACTCTGTTAATTTAACAGTCCTTAGGGTAGAACAGATGGCTATGGGATATCTGTTGATTAAATATTGAATGAATTAATTCAGAGGGAGCGATGTAAGTAAGCAGAGGTGGCCGTGTGTGGCAGGTGTTTTAAGCACAGAAGCACAGGCTTCTCACCCCGCCCCCCCCCGTGGTTGTCAAGCTTTCTGAGCTCTTTGCAGACCTTGGGATGGCTCCAGTAGTGCACACGCACACGAAAGCTTGTGTGTGTGTGTGTGTGTGTGTGTGTGTGTGTGTGTGTGTGTGTGCACGTGTGTGTATAGAACACTATTCTCAAAAATAATGATTCCATTGTACATAAACTGTGCAATAAGTCTAGTTATGAGAGGATGCTACATGACAGGTCTCTAAAGCTTAGTTATCTTACTCTAACATAAAAGTTGATTGATTGATTGAATAAGTGTGTGCCCACATGAGTTTATGTGCACCAAGTATACCAAGTATCGGAAACTAAACCCGGGTTTTCTGGAAGAGCATCTTGAGCTGTCTGTCTAACCCCTTGCCCCTCTATAATTTTGTTCAGTTTTCTCTCCTTCCCTCAGCACCTGGAAATCCACTGCCATGCCCTGTGTCCATTTAAATCTCCTTAGATACTTCCGAGAAGAGGGACCATATCCTTGTTCTATTTCTAGCTTTGGTTTATGCCACGCAGCATAAAGTCACCGAGGTTTGCCTATGTTATGGCTACGTGGCGGAAGGTTCCCACCTTAAAGGCTGAATGGTATTCACATGTTTTGTATCCATTCTTCATTGGACACCTTAGGCTCCTACCATGTGGGGTTTGGACTGCGTCGGTCATGAGAGGGCTGTCGTGGTTTGGATCCCATTTTCAGTTCTTGGGATAACTTCCCACAGGGGGAACTGCTGAGGCCAGTCAGAGTTACCTCCAGTCTTATCTCCATGGCCAGTAGAGGAGTTTGACAGAGCATGAACTCAGTGGCTAGCCAACTGCCTGTGTCTTGCCGGCTTCCTGGATCTCCTGTCTTTCTTGTGTATTCAGTGGTTCCTTGGCTTGGGACTGTGCTCCACAACCGAAAAAGACTTTCCACCATTAAGTGTCCAAACTGCTAGGCGGTGGAGTGGAGAGTGAGCAGGGTGCTTTGTCCCCCATTTTGCATGGGTCCTTGAGCACCATTGATGACCCAAAAGTTGATGCCTCTTTTATTCCAAAAGCCAGGAAGCCGTCGCTAATCACAGCGAAGTTCTCAGATCCTGGTCTTAAATCAATGTTGTATTTAGCAAGAAATGAGCAGTCAGTTGTAACTTTTTTTCTTCTTCAGTAAACTGATGCAATTTAGAGCTTCTGGAATTTATCTGTCTAGCAGATCAGCGGCTGAACATAATTTTAATTATACCTGTCACCCTCGGCCGCACTCTCCCACATTCTGAGCTCACCTTATCAGGGTCGTGGTGCCTACACAGCCCAGTCTTGCTGTTTAAAAAGCCACAGTTTCCTTCCTTGTCATTCGGGGGGCTCAGTGGCATTTTAATTTCAGAGAGAAGCCACCTCATTCGTGTCAAGTGACTTCATGAAGCCTACCAGGTTGCACCCCTGACTTAAAGACACAAATTTCTATAGGCTTCACGGACTAGCAAAAAGCAGCGAGTTAGCAAGCGGGAGGACATTGACAGTTGCTAATTAGATACAACTCCACCGTAGCCTCCACATTCAGAGAGTTCATTACCGTCATCCCCCTGTGCCTTTGATTCATTGATTGCTAAAGATACTCAGCATATCTGGGGAAATTATCATCAAGAGAGCTCAATGGACTCCATTTTCGTTCGTCCCCATGAGAGCAGACGGGTTAAAGGGCAGGACCTTTGCACCACTTAGGGCGACAGAATATTGGCAGGTTTCCCCCTGCAACATGAGTGTATTGAATGTATCCACAAGCCGCACTGCTGCCTACCGAAGGGATGCCCCTCGCATGGTGAGATTTTCGTCTTACAGATGCTACCTTCTAGCTGCTGTCTGGTTTATACCTCACATGCATCCAAACCCTTCTGGATTGCAGGCTTCTAAAGCCACAGCAAGAGTTAGTCTGTCACACCCTGCCTTCAAATCTCCCCCTAGGAGCCGTCAACAGCAACCTGGATTGCTTTGTGGACCGTCACTATCGAGGCACTTGGACTGCTGACCTTGAAGCAGGCCCTTCTGTTTCTATTGATGCCGTCTTTTTCCATCACTCAAATGAGTCCTTGCTCTCCATTTAACCTACTGACCAAGCCTTCACCATGCTTAGGAAGCCCTTGTGGGTCCAGCAAGGTTCTCAGAATGGTAGGTTAGTTCAATCTGCATAGCAGCCCTGGGAGTTAGATATTAATTTTACTCCTAAAGGGAGGAGCTAAGGCATAAGGGACAGCCTGCTGCCTAGGTCACACGCTGATAAGAGCCAGAGCCTAGATTCGGGCGTAGTTCTGCATTCCAGGCTCCCCTCTCAGCCCAGGCCTGCGTGCACACTGGCCTCTGCTGGCTATGTTTTGCCGTCATGGACCAGAAATCATTTTAAGGGTCGAGGACAAGAGAAAAGTGTGAGAGGAATTGGTCCCTCCCCCTATGTGAGTGAGCTGCGGCCATAGTGAACTGCCCTCTGCCAACATGTACTGAATCCTACCTGAGTCTCATAGAAGAGGGTAGGGGACCTGGAGAGAACCCAGCCAGCCAGATGTTGGCCTAGCAACAGAGACCACAGCATGGACCTGAGGCTATGTGTCCCTTCCAGCAGACATGAGCAAAAGGGCTTTCAAGTGACACATCCCATGCTTGAAAGGCAGGTGACAGTTTTCCCCCTTAGAGAACATCAAGTTCACAGTAGTTGACAAGCCATAGCTTGTCAGAGCGGGGCTGCATTTACATACAATGTGTCTGATAGGATCCTGACCTCCTATGCTGTCTTTAGTCGTGAAAGAGAGGTCAAAGTCACAATACTGTGTATTTAGCACAGTCACCCCAGTCACACCATGGTGACATTTTGTGCTGTTACCTCCCACTGTGGGCCTGGCAGGATCTGCTTTGTAGTTTGCTACAAATGTCCTACAGGTGGGTACAGCCAGACGGTAGCCTTGAATCCTTCTTAGGCATGGGTTTGACATTGATCCCGGTGGCCAGCTAGGGTTGGGGGGCTGGAGTACCTACTTATGATCCCTCCAGAGATCTCCCCCAGCCTCACAGCTGGGATGGGAGAATAGGATGGAGGGGGACGACCCCTTTAAATATCTAGACCCCCAAATCCTGGAGGGACCATCACATCTATCACAAAGCCCTGCCCAAGCTCCTGTAAAGGAAACGGACTCCACGCCAGGCAAGGTGCGCTAAGGTCATACTACAGGGCTGGAGCCACGGGGGATCTGCCACATGAGTTTATCCCAGGAATGGTTTTGTCTCTGGAACTGACATCTGCATGAAGCATCACCACCATCATGGAGATCAGCCGTTCCCTTCCCAGGATATCTGGTGTAGAACAAAAACCCAATCCTGCCTCTCGAACAGTATCAATCAACCAAAGACGTTTTTCTTCTTTGTCCCACGTAAACCATGAGCAGTTTAAGGTAATTCCAGAGGCGTCCGGCATGGGCTCAGTGGTTTACGACCTACTTGCATTCCGCTTTAAGACTTTTATAGTTCACAGACCCATGTTCCCTCGCCCCAGCCACAGCACTATGAACCGTTCACAGTCAGACCTACCTAATGAATAAACATTTCAGGCTCTCAGACTAGAATATTTATTATTTTTACATTGTTAGGAATTGCTACCTCTATTTTATTACATTTCAATTAATTAATTGGTGGGGGTGGGGTAGGGGATGGGATGTGGTGTGAGGCAGGCATTTGACAGGGTAGGGGAGGAATAGAACTCGGGTCATCAGGCTTGGTGGCAGGCACCTTTACCTGCTGAGCCATGGAACTGGCCCCTTCTTTTCTTAACTTGTGAAACTTGTATAAGGATTGGACAGTGACACTACAAAGAACCCCAGCAACATGAAGGATGGCCATGAGCTTTGAAGCTGACCTTGTCTTCCTGACCACATTTGCTTCCCCCTACTTCATGGCGGCCATTTTCCTGGCTTGTTTATTGCTGCATTAATTTTCTTGACATTGTGAGGTGTGCTTTAACCCCTCCGGGATCACGTTTAGCTTTAGTGTTTTAGCCCACTTCCATAGTTGGAGCCACACTGTATCTATCTTTCTCTCAGTGAGGCTGGAGACTCCTAGGTATAATTGCATGCAGATGAATCTGAGTCACGTTCACTGTTGGAGCAGAGTCAAGATTGAAATGATAACCCAGACTGATTCCGGTGAATTTCCTTTTCCTACCCTGAAGAGCTTCCATGTCGGAATTCTCCCGTCTCCCCTAATGCACACACGCAGACTTGCGTTATGACGTGGCTTATCCTTGGAAATGGAACTGTGGACATGCTGGCTTCCAGCCTGTCTCGATGGTGAATCGTGTTCCATGGTGATTCTGTCTGTTTTCCATTTTCTACACTGACACATAAAAGTTCTGGTCATTTCTCATTCTCCTTCACTTAGATTTCAGATGTCTGTCTTTGAGCCCTGATGTCATTCTAATGTTAGTTTTGAAATGAAACTTTTGTCACCTCATTTTGCTGTAGTGCAGTGAGCATCTCTCCTTTTACTTGTCGAGGTTTTCGTTTTGTTGGTTGGGTTGGGATTTTTCTGTTTGTTTGTTGTTTGTTTGTTTATTCTTTTTTGTTTGTTTGTTCTTTGGGGTTTTTGTTTTGTTTTGCTACATTTTTGGCCAAGGTGCTCATTGGTTCATTTATTGATCTATCTTTTTTTCTCATTCCTCTACAGGAGTATCTTCCTTCTACTGTGTCCCCAGGCTTTGTCAGCACTGCCCACTCTCCCTGTCCTTGTGCCTCACATTCTCCTTGAGTTTCGTTTGTCGTGTAGAACTTGTTAGTTTTACCCTGTCCCATTTCAGTCTCTGTGAGTTGAGACTTCTTCCCTAACTCCAGGCCATAGGTCATCCTCAATTCATTTTCTTCTCCAGGCCCCATGATGCTTTGCTTAATGTGCGGTTTACCTGTGGTGACCTTGGCTTGTGCGCAGCGTTGAGAAATGCATCGAGGTGCTGTGAACCTCTTATTTTCCTCCCCATTTGCATGTCGCTTGAGATTTTAATTATCAGGAATCCCGAGGTTGAAAGTGTGGTGCTCTCGTCGTGTATCCATGGCAACTCTCCTAGTATGTGCTTGGTGTTTCAATTTTTACCCCTCTGCTTCCTCCAGTTTATCTGCCGGTCGCAAATAACCAGAATCTGCTGTGCAGCGAGCGTCTGCAGTCGCATTGACTAGACCCTCACCCCTGCAGTGTTTATCAGAATTCGACTTCTTGATGAACAGTTTCTGCTCGTTATTCGCCGTGCTGTTCCCTGCGAACCCTTTCCTTGCCCCCTCTACTCATGTCCGATTATCTTATTCTAATTCCCGTTCAGCTAATTCCAAGCGTTTCATCCCGTAATCAGTTGAATTATAACTAGCGTTGGCCTTGCGGGTGAGAGCCTGAGGTTGCCCTTCTACCCTCCAGGCTCCTTCTTTGTTTAATAGAGATAAGAGCTTGGTGTTTTCCTTTGATGACACACATCACTTTAAAAAAAGACATAATCCAATTATCCAATTACTATTAATGTTTTAAAAAGGTGTGTTATGTATACAGCATTCTGCCTGCACATACACCTATACACCAGAAGAGGGCACCAGATCCCATTGCAGATGGTCGTGAGCCACCATGTGGTTGCTGGGAATTGAACTCAGGACCTCTGGAAGAGCAGTCAGTGTTCTTAACCACTGAGCCATCTCTCCAACCCACCACATATCACTTTTTAACTGTCTGTTAAACTGCTGTCAACTTTCTTTGTGTCAACTCGAGGCAGGTTCCCTGGCCTTCTGTCTAGAAGTGTGTCCTGTGGAAATCCCCATACAGAGCCCGTCAAGCACAATCTGGTTCTAGTTCTGTAACCATCTCCTCCTTCCCCAGTCACTCTTTCTATAGTGACAGTCACTAGAGTTGCGGGAAATATTGGAACATATTGATGATCTCCTGTGTGGCAGGAAAGAGACCAAAACCAGAGGAGTGAAAATGTAGATGGGCAAGAGTAAAGTTGCAGTTGAACAAATGCACCTGCACAGCAGTAAAAAGCCACGATTATCATGATTTCATAAGTGACACCAGCCAGGAGCAAGCTCATGAGTCCTGAGTTTGGAGAGCGAGACACCACTCTCAGTGCACACTATAATGCGTCCTCTTGCACACAGGCCCCAAGAATCATGGGGAGGCTCAATAAGAAATTCAAATTCCTCCCCAGATGTTGAAATCGTAGGTTAAACTTGTTCTTCTCTATTTGGAGTGTGAACTTTCTGCAAACAATAAAATTAATATTATAATTAGAAACCAGCTTTTGCTTCATAAATGACTTGAAGTGGAATTTAATTTTCAAAAGGGTTATGCTATTTGGACTCACAGTATGTGGATAGCCATTATATTTTGCTATCTGCTAACTTTATAAGTGTACTGAATTATTTTATTATTATATCCATTCCCGTTTATAATTATGACCAAAGTCAATCACTTTTTTAATGTTCGTGTTTACTAGCCATTTATAATTCTTCTTGCTTTAGAGCACTTGGTCCTATCCAATGTCGATTTTTCAATTATATTCTTAATGGTTTTCTTATTGATTTGACATAGCTCTTTATATATTAAGAATATTGACCCTGCCTTTCTTTACATTGTTTTGCTACTTGTCTTTGACTATCATTCACAATAACTTAATGTTTAATTTTTTTCCTATTAAAAATTGATTCCATATGCATTTTGAAAAAGGACATGGGTTGATATAAATAAAGTAAAACACACATTCCAAAAATACTCTAATGCAAGTCTTGGTGACTCAGAGGCAAAGAAGAAATAAAATATCATTCTAAATTAAGTTTTCCATGAACACAAGATTAAGAAGAGGCAGGGAGCTTCAGAGTTTGTAACTTATGGGTTTTTCTTTTTTCCTTGTTTGGTTCACCTGTCACTCGTGTGTGGGATACAGGTGGACACCTTTGCACGTGTGTCTGGCTAGCATGTCGTTTTACCTACGTGAGGCTATGATTTCCCATTCTGTCATCTGGCATGCTTGGGAAAGAGGGGCAAAGTGAGAGGGAGGGAGAAACCACAGCCCATCCATCCACAGGGTGCAGATTTGCAGAGTTCGTGCTGGGAGACAATGTGGAGGCAGTCCACTTCCCACAGCAGTTGAGGTCAGACCCCACCCATTCTACTTTCCTGCCACCTTAGTGAGCATCAGCCAGTCAGTCATGACTTACGAAGAATGCACAACGCCTTTTCTCTGAGGCTAGGGGTTGCCAGCCTGGTCATTGCGGGCATGCTAGGTAGAACATTTTTGTCTCATGTTTTCCCTTTGCTCTGTGAGAGGCTCAGCAGTGTCCCTGGTCTCCACCCTAAGAGGCCATACAATTTGTGACAACCAAAAGTCCCTCTAGGTGTTCCCCTCAGTGGGGACCCCTTGGCCTTAGATGGCACAGGGGAGCAGGAGCAGGAGGCTGCTATTAGACTTTGGGACACGACACAATGTGTCCTGATTGGGTTAACCCCTACTCAACCTCACAACAGCCCCCATGAGCCCCCAGTAAGTGTTCTTTCCAGTTTCATAGCTTTTAAAACAATTTTTCTTGTTGTTTTGTTATTGTTGTTGTTGTTGTTGTTGTTATTGTATTTTCTAAGCCAATGCGTCTAATTTTGTGCTCCCTATGTGTATCTTACCAGGGGCCAATCCGCAAAGAAAAGTGACCCTCCCTCTCCAGCACCCATTATATGTCCCTGGCTCCTCAGACAGGGGTGGGTCTCAGTAGCCCCTCCCCCAGCCATGCTGGTCTTTGTGACTGGCTTGACCTCACACAGGTCTTGTATAGGTAACCACAACTGCTTTGACTTGCGTGTGTAGCAGCCAGGTCATTCCAGATCATTCGTGTTTTTGGTTTTAAATAGTCTCGCTGGAGCAAGCCTAGGCTAACCTCCCAGCCCAGGCCCTCCTTCCACCACAGCCACTCAAGTGTGGGGAAGACAGGCTTGAGCCACTCTTCCTTCCTTTGAGATGCAGAGTTTGTCTTTCTCTATCTTCAACTAATATGTTTGTTAACTAGTATTGCCCTAGCCTTTAAATCCCCATGAGAAACTTGATACACTGTCTTTCTGCAATCTTTCTTTGAAAGTAATAAACGTAATGATGCCATTTGTTAGGTGATTCCATTATGGCGTTCCTCAATACACTCATTATGTCTTTACTTTTGCAAAGTTGTATTCTCTGTCTCTTTGTTCTCTCTGAAGATGCTTATGACATCATGTTATATCCTTTAAGTTCTGAGAGCAGAGACATTCTGCACACATCTGTTCACATGTGCATCTACTGTGTCGGGACTCACATACTTCAGAACACACAGTGAGCAAAGCTGTTCGCCTCACAGCATCCAGAGAGTAGCAAAGCCTTCAAACTCATCAGGCAATGACTGTTGTCAGTAGATCAGTCCATTGAAAATGTCAGAGCTCAGCTTATAAACACCACACTTAGGAAGTCAAGCCTTTGATGTATGAGATGCTAGGGGACAGTTCAAATCAAACCATGACACCCGCAACAGGAAGTAAAAGTAGGACGACAGCATTGACTCACCGGAAGAACGTTTGCCAGGGAAGTATGAGGAAGGTCCACGTCTAAGTCTCAAATTCCCTTGTAAAGGCAGGGCAGGGTGGCACACATCCGGAGTCCCAGTATTGACAGCTGTAGCAGAGACCGTAGATCCCTGGATTACACTGGCAAGGAAATCAGCTGAACTGGTGAGCTCCAAGCTCAATGCAAGACCCTGTTTCAAAAGATAAGGTGAAGAGGCTGGGGAAATCCCAGCACTTACATGGCTGCTCATAACTACCTCTAAGTCCAGTCTGAGGGATCCACCTCCTCTCACCCAAGAGGTGCCCAGACATACACGCAGACAAAATACCCGTACATAATTTTAAATGAATGAATGAATCAATCAATCAATAAATACCAAGGTAGAAAGTGATAGAGGAAGTGTCTTAGTTAGGGTTTACTGCTGTGAACAGGCACCATGACTAAGGCAAGTCTTATAAGGACAACATTTAATCAGGGCTGGCTTACAGGTTCAGAGGTTCAGTCCGTTATCATCAAGGCGGGAACATGGCAGCACCCAAGTGGGCATGGTGCAGGAGGAGCTGAGAGTTCTACATCTTCATCTGAAGGCTGCTAGCAAAATGCTGATTTCCAGGCAGCTAGGATGAGGGTCTTAAAGCCCACATCCACAGTGACACACCTACTCCAACAAGGCCACACCCACTCCAAGTAGGCCCCACCTACTCCAACAGGGCCACACCTTCTAATAGTGCCATTCCCTAGACGAGCATATACAAACCATCATGGGAAGATACCTGGCATTGACCTCTGGCCTTTTTGTGTATGTACACTCATGTGTTACCAACCCCCATGCCCCACCTCTGTAAGATGATGCTTCTAGGTGATACCTTTGTGTTTGTAGCCGGTGGACACCAATTGGTACACAGCTGACCTATGTGATTTCCCCAAACCTTGGAATCTAATTTCTACTTTGAGTAGGAGATATTTTCTGTATTTCTGGTCCGTTTAGTGTAAGGCTACTTTTTGGAGAACTTATAAATGTGTTTGTCCTATCCACTGTTCAGAGGACAGGGTCGTGTAGCAGCCTCTGACTGTCTGCTCCTGCTGGGTGTACTGTGTGGCTTTCAGTACTCTGTCTGGTGGTGTGGGAGGTAGGGATGCTTTTGAATGCATCTGCACAAGCTCCAGGAAGGGAACGGCTAGAAGTGATGGCCACATTCACAAATGTCTGGGGATAGGAAGGCATGGACTTGCTGCTGCCCTAGTCCTTGGAGCTCATGGCATTCCCTTCAAAGCTATCTGTCACTAGGTCACTGTCCAATGCTTAATTGTGCAGGCCTTTGGAAATGGTGCCCTGACCAGTTACAGACCATTCTGTGTGCCTCTGTCTCTTTGTCCCCCGATTCCAGGGGTGGCAATGACAGCTATGGTCCAGAACAGCCTGTCATGTCCATAACTTAGTGCCCCTGGGTGGTCCGAATCCCATCTGTGGAACATTTTATTGTGTGAGGGGACATAAAAGACCCCATTTTCTTCGATGCAGAGATCAGGCAAGGAGTTATATCATCAGGTGCAGGCTTTTAGGGGCACCCGGGGAGGGGGGGCTCTCTTCATAGCATGCTTGGGAGACGAGAGGTATATGGGAAATGGGCTCTCGGCGTGAATGTGAACATTGGCGATGTGCGTGTCTGCATCCCAGCTGTGGCCTGTGGAAAGCAGACCAATTTTTCTTCCCTAACACTAATGCAATAACCATGCTGTAAATTCTTCTCCATGGCCACTTCAGTCACCTCTTGGTGGCAGTTAAAAAAAAAAAAAAAAGGCTCTCAGAAGCCATTTTTACTTAGAGTCTTTTGAATTTGCTCCAGCCTCATTCTACGGGGGTGAGTCTCACCTGCTGATGAACTGGGCTTCTTCGCCCCTCAGCCCCTCTCACAAGATCATCGCTGCATGCACGTGATCACCATCGGATCAGCGATCATTTCTGTTGGCATCACCGGGCTTTTTACATCATTACCCAGGCTTGCAAACACAAAACAAACTAAATAAAAGGTGACGCATTCTGACCCTCTCAGGAATGTGTGCCTGTCAGGATCCTAATACCCCTTGAGATATAAAATTGGATTAGTAAGTCTTAGCTATGTACATATCCCATTACCCGCGATAAGCTCGGGTGTATTGACACAGAAAGTCTCTGCTCCTCCTTGATCTTGAGGATGGGAAGCTCTCCTTGCATGGTTTAAACACTTACAATCTGGGCAGAGCAGTTGCCTCAGTCAGGGTTTCTGTTCCTGCACAAGAAGCAAGCTGGGGAGGAAAGGGTTTATTCAGCTCACACTCCCACATTGCTGTTCATCACCACAGGAAGTCAGGACTGGAATTCAAGCAGGACAGGAAGCAGGAGCTGATGCAGAGGCCATGGAGGGATTTTTTTACTTACTGGCTTGCTTTCTTATAGAACTCAGGACCACCAGCCCAGGGATGGCACCACCCACAATGGGCCCTCTTACCCTCAATCATTAACTGAGAAGATGCCTTACAGCTGGGTCTCAAGGAGGCATTTCCTCAAGGGAGGCTCCTTTCTCTGTGCTAACTCTAGCTTGTGTCAAGTTGACACACAAAGCCAACCAGAACAGCAGTCTTAGCTAGCTCTTTAACTGGCTATGTCTCAGGCCAGGCTTCTCAGAAGATGTTGAATTGTGATGCACCAAGATCCCTCATTCACGAATTGGCAAGCATGGGTTTGTGAATCTGAGTGTCTTTAGGTTACATTCCTGACTGGCATACACACGGCCATGAGATAAAGGGTCAACAAGAACTAACATAAGAGCCCTTGCCGACTGGTCAGCCATGTCTGTCCCAGCTGCCTGAATGATAGTCAGTCCTGATGATATATGGCTCCTGAGAAAACTCTCAAGGAAAAACACAGGTCTGAGAAATAACACTCCCAGTAATATTGGCAGCAGTCACAGTGAAAATAACCGTATTTCTTATGTCACAAACATTTTAACTCTAATCCAGTCATCCCATGTCTGGAAGGATTAACAGGAGTGCTTCACTGACCTATAATCTGGAAACATTTACAGGAGATAAAGAAATGGGATTGGGGGGGGGGCATGTCATTTGTTTTATTGGCATTTGAGAAAATAAATTCCTGGATGGAGAGGTCAGTATCTACTGTGGATTGCAGAATGAATAATATCCTGTAGGTTCCCACTACCCTGGATCTTATCACCATGCGCCTCACTAAAGACTGCTCCTGTGGCTGTATGAGTCAGACAAGCTTCAGGTTAGAGCAGATTTAAACCTCTGGTAGTTTGAATGAGAATGGCCCCTGTGGGCTCACATGTTAAAAATTCTTGGCTCGAAGTTGGTGGAACTGTTTAGAAGGGATTAGGAGGTGTGGCCTTGTGGAAGGGGTGTCAAGGGTTGAGTTTTGAGGTTTCCAAAGACTTCAGTGATTCCTGGAATCAATCAATCAATCTCTCAATCTCTCTCTCTCTCTCTCTCTCTCTCTCTCTCTCTCTCTCTCTCTCTCCCTCCCTCCCTCCCTCCCTCCCTCTGTCCTTCCTTCTCTCTCAACCCCCTCCTCTCTCTCTCTCTCCTTCCCTCCCTCCCTCCCTCCCTCCCTCCATCTGTCTACAGCCTGCTGGTTGTGATCAGGATGTGAGCTCCCAGCAGTTCCTTCTTGGCCATCATAAACTCTAACCCTGGGAATCATAAGCCAAATGCAACGCTGTTTTTCTACATTGCTGTTGTCAAAGGATTTGACCTCAGCAACAGACAATTAAGTCAGTTCCTCTAACAAGAGCTTGCCTAGTGATCTATCGAAACAATGTAGGCAATTTTCCATTTGACTTTTACGGGGAAATGCTTTCCTGGAATCTTCCACCCACTCCGAGATGTCATTCTCACCTCCAGCCACCATTTCTTGCTTCTTGGCCTATTTCCTTCCCCCCTCCAAGTTTTTAAAGCTAAAAATAGGATTTTTCTGTGGACTCCCTGCCCTCCTTCAGGTCCTGCCTCACACATGCCTTGTTCATTTCATGTTACATGTGGGTCAGACCACAAACGTTTCTTAAACTGTTTCCCCACAGTCTAATTATTGCAAACACCTCCCATGCCGCAGTTTCTTTCTTTCTTGTACTCTTTATTGCTGCTATTCCTTCCCAATGTCTCTGCAAACTCTCATCTAAGGCCTGGTTTCCGGGTGCTGTTTGTCCCTGTGGCATGCAATGTAATTGTAAGAGTTCAGCTAATTCTCTTCATCCATTTTCACTTCTTTGGTGCAAGTTCTGTGTGAAACCTATAAATGGCTTACCTGTACTTATTATCTCTTGGGCTACTTGGTATCTATCCAATCTGTATCAGAGTCCGGTGGTCTTGCTGCCGAGCTTACTCTGATATTTAATATCTTTACAATCTCCCATTGTCAGTCTGCACAGCCTTGAAATGGGGATGAGAACAGTGGTGTCTTCCTTGCATTATGGTGAGGATGAATAAGCATCACTTGAATCACACACGTGTGCACACCTACACATGCACATGTACACACATACACATACATGCACACACATGGCACACGCTAGCAAGATCTTGGGAGGAGTGGGAGGAGGTGCTGTGATAGCATGTCAAGGTCACCATGACCTCTGGGTGTACAAAGAGCTTCTCCCCGGTGTTTAGCCTGGTCCTGACATGGAGACTGTGCTGGATAGTTTTATATCAACTAGACACAAGCTAGAGTCATTTAGGAAAAAGCATTCTCCACTTAGGGCTCCATTAAAATGGCCTAAGGGCAAGTCTATGTGAGTATCTTCTTGATTTATGACTACTTTGGGAGGGTTCAGCCCACTGTGGGCAGTTCCATTCCCTGGGCCAGTAGTCCTGAATTGTATAAGAAAGCAGGCTGAGCAAGGCATGGGAGCCAGTAAGCAGCACCCTCCATGGCTTCTGCTTCAATTTCTGTCTCCAGGTTCCAGCCTTGAGTTCTTACCCTGACCTCCTTCAGTGGCTGAGTGTTGTATTACATCAGCAGAAACCCTAGCTGAGAGAGAAACCCCTCCTTAAACCAGGCAATGCAGGATGCAGCAGAACAGACACCCCTCTGTCCCAGCCTTGAGTGTCCCTGGCTCTCCCAATATCAGACCCTTGACTTCCGGGAGCTGTGTGACTTCCTGGAGCAGATATATTAAAGCCCCTACCTCGTAGAGAGCTCACCCAATGATTCAATGAGGTTGTGTCTGTGTTTTTAGTGCCTGTCATTAGGTAAGCTCTCAGTGGCATCCAGGAAGAACCCCACTTAACCTCCTTCCGCCTAGTGCACACATCTGTAAAACAGAAGTAATGAGGATGCTGAGGGGGATGTCAGAGCTTTAAGTGGAGAGAACGAAGGCAAAGTACCAGCACAGGCATTGCTGACGGTAGATGTTCCCTGTATACCAACCAGCTCTTGGGGCAATTTGGCCTTTGCGGTGTCAGTCCTAGAAGACAGGCCAAGCTGCCCTGATACCATCCAGATCCCTCAAATCAGCAGCTGGCGACTGATCCTGACCACTGCCTGTCAGCCAGTCCTTTCCATGCAAGACTGGAAGCAGATAAGCCACCCTCCCGGCAGCCTGCAGATGCTCAGTCAGCCCCTCCTGCAGGCTTCCCCTCCTACCCGACCTGCCCGGGGATCTTCAAGTCTACAGGGTCGACTACTAAAGGTTACTTTGTAGAGTAAGCTTTTAGTTACATTTTCAGGTGTAATGTATTGACTATGAGGTAGGAGAAGGGGCTGAGCCAGCAGGCCCTGGCGGAGCATGGAAGCCGCGCTCAAGAGATTGCAGGGGCTGCTCGTCCTATCAGAACGCTTTTTAGCTCAGGGCAAGCCTAGAATTTTCTCCCCAGGCCCAAGGAGAAAAACACCGGCTGGGAAATTGTGTGAAGCGCAAGGAGTCACAGTGGAATTGAGTCTGAAGTGTACAACCTCTTCCCACTGTGAATTCAATCTCGAAACACGTACTGTCTGTAACTCCTGGGAGCCCCGAGAGTTGCCATAAAACCACTTAAAATTAGACCTGTTCCAGTTCTTGTTTCTGCCCATGCCTCACACTATAAACTGTTATTTTCCATCCCTATCTGGGCTCCGCTCCTACAAGCCAGTAATTCCACATCCCTTTCAGAACGGCTCGGCTCTATCGCTAAGTCGCCCTTTGAAGGCACCTTTGTTTTCCTCGATGCTCTGAAGTGTGAAGTCTACGTAATTTGCTAAATGTGTCATGTTTACATATGCATGAGCCAGTTATCTCTGAATCACCATCCCCTGCCTGCTCTGTTGGCTGGATGCTTAAAGAAAATGAAGCTTAATTTTCCGTAAGCAGTCTTCCACGATTTTCAAATAAACTTGCAGAGACACCGACAAACTAAATTACACAGTGGTAACTGCCCAGACAGCAGTGAGAAGCCAGGGCTGAAAGAAGCCAGGTGTGTTCTCCCATCCAGCAACCACAGTAGACAAAGCAGCGGTTGTTGGGGGTGAGGGGGGGTCCCCAAGGCTGCTGCCAGGGAGGGCTGAGGGCTGAAGTGTTAGCAGCAGCAGTGGGGGTAACACCACTCTGTAAAACAGGAGGTCCAAGTTTCAGCATTAGAGACCCTGAACTCATTGAGAACCGATGGGAATTTTGGTCTTTCCCTTGGCCAAAGCTAGGGAGTCAGTGTGACAGTGTGGTCGAATGGTCAGAATACCTCCTTCCTCAGTGGGTTCAAGGCACATTGGTGTGAATCCTTTGGTCCTGGGTCCCAGTAGGTAGGCTTAGATGGACAGAGTAGGAGGCTTGCTCTTCTCAAATACGCAACAGAGACAAAACTACACCCCTGAGGGTGGGTGGAGACAAAGCACCTTCATCCATGCATTAAGTCTCTCTGCTTTCAAAGAGGGGTGCCCAGACCTTAGCTCTCCATTTTGACCTTGAAGGGACCTGCCGCTCACTTAATGCTTTGACCGGGTCACCGTCTATGTTCTCGGTACTTTTCACAGTTGTGGAAACTTTCACTCCACTAAATGCACTCAGGTTTTCTCCTTTCACGCCGCCTGTAAGCCTCCTGGTGTCTACCTGTGCCCAAGCAGTCTGCTGGCACCCAGGGGTGAATCAGGTACAATGACCACAGCATCCTTCCTGCTCTGATGGCCGCTCCAGGAGGGTGGCACACTGTATTGTAGCTAAGAGAAGTGGGACCCCACATACTGGGCCGTGGGGTTCACCTCACTTCCTCCACTGTGGGTGGAGATTCCTCAGGGAAGCATAACCCAATCTGAGACTCGGATCACCGTCAAGGAGCATTCTGGGAAGGCACTTTTGACTTCCTCGTTAAAATGCCACACACTTGGCATTAGGAAAGCGTCGCTCTTTTACAAATCAGAAGAGGGAGGAGAGTGAATTCCAGGTACCAAGCAAGGGGCCTTGTCTTAATCATCTCTCTCTTCCCCAGAGTATCTGGCTTACGGAGTGCTGGAATTGAATTTAGTCTTGCCCCAAGCAAGGTCCCAGAGAGCCATGGAGAGAACAGCACACAGATTGTTTTGATTAAAAAAAATGGCTGCATTCACGGATTACTTCCCCCCTCTGGCTTCAAAGGAAACATATTATCCTGAAAACAGGGGTGGATGCAAACAGTCTTGAGTTGCAGGTGACAAGACCCCTGTAGTCGTGACCCAAGCCACATCCTTCCTGTTGTCCTGTGCTGCACTGGTTCCTCTGTTCACTTCCTCTTCAGTGAAGCCCAGATGGCCACAATTGTTATTTCAGATCATGAGCTCAGCGTTGAAGAGGTGGCTGCGCTAGTGTGACACCTACAGTCCCTTGATTCGGGGAGCAGGTGGCTTAGTGAGGGAGACGGACAAGGATGACATTATGATTTTGTAGTAGCTTTCACACACAAGTCACTTAAAGGAATGCAGGCAATCTCCCAGTGGTCTAGCTCTGGCTCCTCCCCTCAAAGAAACCATCTTCACTAATTCTCAGGCATCCTTGAAGACTTTTTTAAATTGAAAAGTGAAACTAAAATATAGTTGCTTCATTTCTCCCTTCTCATTCTCCCCTTCATCCCCTACCTTCTTATACTGGCTGGTTTTGTGTGTCAACTCGACACAAGCTGAAGTTATCACAGAGAAAGGAGCCCCCTTGAGGAAATGACTCCATGAGATCCAGCCCTAAGGCATTTTCTCAATGAGTGATCAAGGGTAAGAGGGCCCATTTTGGGTGGGGCCATCCCTGGGCTGGTGGTCTTGGGTTCTATAAGGAAGCAAGCTGAGCAAACCAGGGGAAGCAAGACAGTAAGCAGCATCCCTTCATGGTCTCTGCATCAGCTCCATTTAGACTTTATCTATATTTACATGTATTATATATAATTACATGTAATACAATATTATTCTTTATGGTTTTCTCAAACATCCTCAGTGTTAATTTTTCTCCTCCCTCCTTCTCTGGTATTGACCTTTCACACTTTCACAGATTTAAGCTCCATACCCTGTTTTAACCATTTTTCTCCTCATCACTTGTATCCTGCGATTGTCAAAGTTTATTTCGGAACTATATGGGTTCTGAGAACTGAACCTAGGTTCCCTACGAGAACATTAAGTTCTCTTAACTGGTGAGCCATCTCTCTAGACCATAAGAAATGGTTGATGTATGTAGAAGCAAAGCCAGAGATCCCATATAATACACAAGAAATGTTTTTTTGTTAAAGCTTTATGTCTTGAAGAGTCTTGCCCACTACACAACTAACTGTATTGACTGCAACGGGTAGGTGTGTTATAACCAAGTTACACTGAAGTATTTGAATTGTTTCCCGATTTTTGCTCTCAGACAGTACTGCATAGAGCCTTGTGTGCTTGACCACAAACGAGCTCCACAGCAGACTTTTCTAACGAAAACATCTGTTAACCTTTCCTAGTCCCTTCAATCCTGTTAAGTCTTTTGCAGCCATTATCTAGTTAGGTTTTTCTTTGTGACATGGTTAGTAATATAATGCTATCCCTTTTGAGAGGCGAATTTAGCTCATTTACATTTATTGTTTTAGAAGCTAAGTTTGATCATGATGGTGTTGTAGTTTGGCTGCTTGGTTTCTTAAGTTGCCAAAGCTGCTCTTAAAATTCCTATTTTGCCTCAGTGGGCCTTGAACTTGTGATTCTCACAAGTAACTAGAATTCTGGGCATGTACTGCCATTCCCCACAGGGGTGTTAGCACTTTAAACAGTGATAAAAACCCAGGTGATTTTTCTTCCTCTTTCTCTACCCTCCAATGTTTTAAAGCTCTCCTCCTTCCTATCTGCTACTTGCCAATACATCCATCCTCCTAGGGCTGGCCTTTATTTTAAAAAACAAAACAAAACAAAAAACCCTTGTACTACTTGATTTGTTATCTCTCAATAATTTTATCTGTGCTTCAGCTATTACTCACAGGCTTTGCTTTCCCACGGTGAATGCTGCTATGCTGAAATCTGGGGACAGCTTTGTACTTTGCTCTCCTCGGAGTCACTCGGATGTATCTTCTGCTGCCGCATTGACTTTACTCGGAAAAACCCACTGATTTGATTAGGATGGATCTTCGTATTGACCGATCTAAGGCCATTTCTTTGGCTCACACTGTGCCTTCGGTATGTCGGTTCAGCAGAAATGGGATTTCCTTAAAGAACCTGCATGGCTGTTGCTCTCTTTTGTGTTTACACAGTCTCCCCAGAGCTGTGAGTTATCCACATGAAATTATCCTTTGCGTGGGCGGTCGCTTAACCTGCCCATGTGCACGGATTCCTCCCTCTTGTCCTGCTGGCTCCTGGGCTCACTCTGACCTCCTCCCACTTGCTGTGGTTTCTGTTCCTCCAGTTTCGGCGTTGCCTCCGTTGTCTCCTCCCTTCTCGGCTTTGCTGCGTGCCTTTTTATCTTATCATTATTAATAATTATTATTTTAATCCAAAGGCAATTATTTCGTTTGAATTTGTGTTGTTTACTTGGTCCACACTTTCATGCTTTCTGCTCGGTGTTCTCTGGTAGCTTCGTCTGCTTTTCCTCCCCAAAATTTATTCCTATGAATTCTTTAAACCAACAGGGCCATCTTCTTTTAAAACAAAAAGCAGTGTTGCTGTGGGAATTAGTTAGGTTTGGCCGGTCTGCATATTCAAAATGGAGTCTTAGAGGAAGAGCAACCAGGCTATCTGTAGATGTCGCAGTTCCAAAGAGCATCCAACTTACCCGCGCAGACAGATTGCTCCCTTTAAAAATGGTCCCTCTGTGTGAGCCCATCCTTCCCGTTTCTGTGAAGCAGATCAGGCCCAAGAGGGCTTTCCCCATTACTCTGTTCAGCCTTCTTCCAGTTTTCCTGTTACACTCCAGTTGTAGTTTGCAATGAGCCTCTTGTCTGCACAAACCACAAATAACGATCTTATGTGTGTTTTCTGAGCTCTGCTGTCTCTGGGGCACCCCCCTCCCCCTTCATGTTCTCTCTTCCTCTGTGGCTTCTATTTAATATGTTCCCTGCCCTTCCCTCTCCATCCCTTAGTTCTTGCTGAGCAGAACTTTGAGTCACTTTAGGGAGGAACCCTTGACCTCTGAGAGACACATTTGTGTTATTTTGTTGCATTTGTTACCATTTTATAGACCCTCGTCAACATTTTCCCTTTCCCTTACATCTGGGAGCTTTCTGACTTTCAATCAAACCCAGAGAGAGAGCCTGCTCTCCTTGTCTGTCTCTGTCTTTCTCTCCCTCCCTCCCATCGTCCCTCCCTCCCTCCCTCCCTCCCTCCCTCCCTCCCTCGTTCTCTCTCTTATTCTTTTTCTGTCTTCCTCTTTCTCTTCCTCCCTCTCTCCCTTGGTTTGTCTGTTTCTCTCTTCCTCCCTCTCTCCCTTGGTTTGTCTGTTTCTCTCTCCCTCCCCCCCCCCGTCACCTCTAGTATGCTATCTTTTCCCATAGACCACAGTTATAATCTATGGAGAGGAGGCTAGAAGTTGCAGTGTTTCCCACTTAGATGCCAGCTCTCTAGACGGGCAATCTGATGAACAGAAGCAGTGGTGGTTAATGACGCACCCCTGTGTCCCTTAGGGTCTAGAGGAGCTCTGTGCAGGCTTGGGTGCCAGCTGCTTCTCATGCCAAGACCCTGTCCGCCATCACACCGGGGGAGGGGGACAGACAGAGTTGAGGTCCTGAAGGGAGAGAGAATTGGAAACACTCTGATCAGCTTGCCTTCAGTCTCAGGCAGTTCTTCACCAGATCCTGCCATCTGTGTCCTGATGACTGTCTGATTTGTCCACCAGGTGAAGGAAAGTAAAGAAGACAGGTTAGGCATTTCAATGACCCTTCTCTGGATTTTCAATCCACTTCCGGCTTCCACCCTCCTACCCTCATCTTGATGCTACCATTAACCCTTTGTCACCAGAGAAAGCTGATTTGCCTCCTTCCAAGCAGGCATTACCATCTTCTCTAAACAGTGAGTGTATAGTGTGGCGAGGGGCCAGATGGGTTCTACATCTGTCTCATTTCTTCTGTCCCCATGGAAGGTGCATATGACAAAGTGTGGTGTCCCCACCCCCAAAGAGGCCATGAGTAGGTTCCAGGTATCTCCTGGGCTCCCTGCTCAGATCAAAGTCTACCATTAGCTCTCTGCTGTGCCAACCAGCACAGTAGTGCGGTCTCTTGCTTAAAGGTAGAGATGGCTGTGCATGCTATTGCTCTGGGCATTGGAAACGGAGAATATAAAACTACACTTTGCAACACCTAGAGATGCGGGTGTCGAACTTGGGCAGGTTAAGCTGCCCCCACAAAACAGAGTTCTGTCACTACAGCTACTTACAGGCTAACAGTTGTCTGAAAACGATCCAGTTCTACCACGAGCTGCTCTGTGGACGGGATAAGTGCTTGTGTAGCAGGCAGTGCAACAGTGTAACGGTGCGTGCCATCTGCCAGCACCTCAGTAATCCAGGCTGAACCTCTACAGCCCGACAGAGAGCAGCTCCTCGCTTGTTTTAAACAGGACGGCAGATGCCTTCTCTTCGGCTGGGTTCATAGCCTGTGGAGGTGCTGAACACCTCTGGCTGTCCGTGAACCCTTCATTACAACTGACAGTTGTATATTGTTTTCTGTGGTCACCGCCTGTCCAGGTCAGGTCGCCTCTTCAGGCGAATGCTGACCCACTGGCTAGAAACACAATTAAATCCAAAGCTGGCGTGTATAAGCCAGTGTTTTGCATATTCGATAATAGGTTTTTTTGCCTCGGAGTATAAGAAAGGCTGTGGATGTTATCCAAAGTTTTCAAAGCTTATTTCATCTGGCGAACTTCCCTGCTAGATTATTCAAGGGAAAAACAAGTGCCACTCTGCTAATGTGCATTTACAAATGCTGGGCAAACTCTAAACATATTTCCCTTTCCAGATGAGGGATTATCATTAGAACCAAGGGAACACAGAGCCTCCTCAAATCAGGTTACCGAAGATAGTCTTAATGGCGTTAATAGGGGACGTAGCCATCTCTGCTTGGGAGTCGTACCATTAACTGTTTAGCTCATCTCCTTCTGAGTCTAATGGCAGTATTTTAAGCTCTTCCAAAGACTGCTTTTTAAAAAGGATTTTATTAGCAAGCCCCTGAATACCAGGGCCTTAATTCTTTCCCCGTTCCTGTTTTTTTGCATAAAGCGATACCTTCTCTAAGGGTGGGAGAACATGCATATATGTTGATGTCTGTCTGAGGCACTGGAAAGTAAAAGCTAGAATCATGTGCAACACGGACTAACTTAAGCCCAGCCTGGTCTGCGAAGCGAGTTCAGATATGAGTGGGGTTCACTGTGTGTGTGCTTCAGAGAGGTGTTCGTGTACCCCAAAGTGTCAAGCTTAGCCTCTTAGGGATGGGCACTGTTAGCTCCCAGAGTTCCCCAGCTCAGAAGATGATGGTAGCTTCCTGTTGGTTTCGAGAGCTTAATTCCCTCAGCAGTCTATATCATGCCTTCAGCTGAGATTAAGAGCCACGCTGGCACCGTCCCATTCAGAGAGAAGCAAGCAGAGGCTCCTGAAGAGTTAGCTGCCAGACAGTTGAGAAAGACTGGTCTACTGGGGGCTCCTATTCAGAAGGCCAGAGGGAACAAGTTCATGCACGCGACCATTATCACGCGCCTGAGGGGGCTGTGTGGCAGGCGGGGCAGAGCAGGCAGGGTTGGGGTTGTAGGCTGTGACTTAGATGAAATGTTAGTTTGGAGAGCCTCCGTGTCTCCATTCACTATCTGCAGGACCCTCGGAGGGACTGTGAAATCTCTCTGAACAGCAGCAGAAAATCAGGTCTCGATGGCTAGCACTGTGGGACGATTCATGTGTGAGTGGCATGTGTCGTCAACTCCGGACTTTGTGGCCTTTCCAGTTTGTCTGTTTGGTCAGTCACAGTGTCACGCTCTGTCCACGCACACACACACACACAGACACACACACACACACACACACACAATACTGCTGGCTGTGGCAGACTAGGTGTCAGGTGTGGTGCCGAGGGCTGAAGTTTGCTCTGTCTTTTGATTCTTCCCAGAATCCCGCTCGTTAGTTTTGTGTGCGTCTCCATTGCATTGGTGAGGAGACGGAAGAGGGGAGACCTGTGCCCACAGCCTCATCTGGAAGCCTTACTCACTTGGTTCCTTGTGTTTCCAGAACCACTACCTCCCTCCTCCCTTCCTGGTAGCCCTTGAAGGCAGGATGGTTTTGGGTATTGCTGAAAAAAAAAAATGGAATAAGCAGAACCAGTCCTTACTTTTGTCTGCACATCTGTTTATGAGAGCCAGGCTCCTAAGGGAACTGCGGAACCACACCATGCCTTTGTCTTTGAGGCTCCCTGGCTTGTAGCATCGTAACTCCTACTCACGCTAGATGTGCGACAACTGGAAGGATCCAGTTCCCATGGAGGAGGTGGAGTCTAGAGCCCCTCAGGAAGGGGAACCGGCAGCATGAGATCTTAATGGTGGGAGCAAGCCCAGGGTGGAGGGGAAGGGCGGCAGGCGCATTAAAAAGGAATCCTGCCTCTGCTCAGACCCTGACGCTGGGATCCTATTCCAGTGCCTAATCGTCACTAGAAAGGAAGGCTCAGCTGGACCTTCTGCAGAAGCTGCTAATTACAAACACTCTGAGCTCATTGATCCAGAGCGGCTCTGATGAAGTAATTATTCACAACAGCACCTAGGAGGGCTGAGGGAGATTAGCGGGAGAAGACCATGGTACCGGGTCTCCATGGCGGAGAGGCTTCTCGGCTTGCTCCCAAAAAGAGCTTGAGTCTGGCCCAACTCTTTAATTACCTTCCGAGGCACTAAAGTTTAAATTAAATCTGGATTGTTTTCACATTAGCCTCTGCAGAGCCCTGAGCCAAGCATCCGTGAGGCTCGCCGGGGTTGGAGAAGGTAGGGCGGGGCAGGTGGAGTGTTTCCTAACTTGGGCGCTTAAAACTGGAGAAGTTCACGCATTCAAGAGCAGAGCGGAGAACTGGTTCCCTGCACGGGTGTAAAGGTCTCCTGGGACACCTATGTAACGTCAGACTAGCCACTTGCAGACATCCCCAGTGGGTGTTCAATCCCAGCACCCGTTTGGGTTGCTGACACAGGGACCCAGTCCCTCTGGTAGGTGTTAGCACTAGATGTGACAGCCTGTATCCAGTCACCGCTTGCATTTCCTTAACACCCCCTTTGTAGTGTTTTCCGCACCTCCGTGCTGTCTTCTCAGAAGTCCAGCCTTCCGGAGTAGCCGTCTGTCCTCCAGCTGCAGCGCTCACCCACAACCAGAGGCCATGTTAGGATCTGTGTTGAGCTGCTGGGAGCAGTTTTGAATTTTACAATGCTTTCTCCGTCAAGACTGAGCCACACTTTAAAACTTTCTCGTCTTTCTCCTCGCCAGTCCTGGTGTTGTCTGTGGGAGCACAGAGGGGAGGACCGAGCATAGGAGCTCAGGGGTCACCAACCAGGCTAGAGATGCGGATTTGGGACAGACATCATGGCTACCTCTTCATCTTCCTCGTAGCTGCTCCCCTGTCAATCTAACTGCCCCACAAGGTAATACTGATAGATTGGCCATCTTCCCTCTCTCCTTGTTGCCACAGGCGACAGTGGCCCAGAAAGGCCTTGTTTCTTCTGGTTTTGGCCACAGCACACCCATCTCTCACTGCCATCTGGGTCACCTGAGCTGCATCTCCTGTTGAAAGCCTTCAGTTCCACACCCATTAGTGCTCCGTGCCTCGGGTAGGGAGGCGAGAAGGTGTCATTACATTGGCTCTCTGGGGTGCAGGGCCAGCCCTTCTCACTGCAGTTTGGTCATATTTTGCAAACAGGCAGGAGCCCACCGGGAGACCGCCACATTACCTAGGCCCTTCCGCGCCTGTGTGCTGCGGTTCCTGGGGGAGTGCCCCGTCTTTCCGTGGCTTGTAGAATAATGTGCGACGGTGCTGTTCTTCTCCCTAATGAAGCCCCAGTGGCTGCGCATGTGACACGAGGCGGACTGTTCTGCGGTCCTCTCAAGTGCCCACAGTGCTCGCACCAAAGCAGCTAATGAAGGCGAGAACCCCACTCGCCTCCTCCACCCTGAACTGCTGGGGCCAGCTGCTGTCTGTGTCACTGGAGAGGCTTCCATTACACACAGAGGCCTGACCGAGTTTATTAATTGCGTTCATTAGAGCCGGCTACCCGCAAGCCTGGCCCATCCAAGGAGGCAGCTTCTCTCAACCCTCCCTGCATAGATTCATCATCTCTGCAAGATAGCAGCCTGGCGTCAGACCCCAATCCTACCACGTTAGGGTAGCGTTTGACTTGGGGACTCGGAGACCGAGATGCTCGATCAATCATTCATGTTTTCTTCCTATAAATACACCTCGGACAATCACTGCGTACAGCTACGTAAGGCTGGGAATGCGGGTAGGGGGCTGTCAGAGGACCGATGGCCCATCATAAGGCGTGTCCAACTGGGAGAAGGCAGGCAGCCATTGAAACACCAGCCTCTTGGTCTTCTACAGGCACAGCTATAAAGTAAATGAGGGAGATGTTATTCTTTATATCATCAGTATCTCCTCGGGCTAAAGAGAAAAAAAATAAAGAGCACCAGTAAAATCCCAACATATCATGTAACAGTTGGGATATGAGCTATGCATTGTGGGTATCTTATTCTATGCAGTGATGCCGGGAGAAACTACAGTTTAGGAAAGGCAGCGAGGTGTTATGAGACTCCGTCCCTAGCCCCCTGATGCGAGCATTCTTCAAGCGAGTAGCATTCCAGGCCAACAGGGCTCACAATGCTGGTTTGTGCTCTTATGATCGAGGGAGACAGGACCCTGGTCTGGAAGTCCTCGGGAAGGAAATCCCTTCAATGCTGAGATGCCAGAGAGACATGGTCAGGGCCACAGGGGTAGGGACAGTGAAGCAGGAGAGGGGGAGGGTCAGTAAGGCCCATGGATTGATCCTGCAGGCCACTTAAACCGCAGACTGAGGCTCAGCCAACAGAGAGAGCAAACCGGAGCCTCAGAAGTGGCCAGACAGGAAAGTGTCTTGACTCAGATTGATCGAGGTGGCTGCTAAGCTGTGAGGTTGTAGAGAGTGAGACTGGAGGGACCAGCCAGGGGTCTGCTGAGGCAACCCCAGTGGGGAGCAATGGAGGCTGGTGGCACAGACAGAAACGGCAATGAAGAAATAAGCACATTGTGGCTATTGGGTTGGGAAGGTGAGGAACACGGAGAAAATGCAGGGGGACTTCTAAATGTCTGCTCTGAGGCAGGCATCTGAGGCTTTGTGCCTCCAGGACATGACGCTGCTGGAGTTTGGGGCTGGGGTGCTGTCAGGGGACGGTCTCAGGGATTCTACCCACCCCCGGGTCCTGCTGGAGCAGAGTCATGTAAGGAAGATTTGCAGTGACTGAGGAAAGATGAAGGCTCCTGGGAGACAGGCCTGCAGTGGAGGCTCATGGGAGACAGGCCTGCAGTGGAGGCCTCTGAGCAGAGGCCTCTTGGGGAAGGAGAGCAACAAGAAGCAAGCAAAAGCCCAGGGAGAGGCAGGGAAGGAGTATGGAGGGAGCAGAACCAAACATGGCCGACCTCAGTGATGCTCACACACTCTGGGAGACAGTGTAGCAAAATAGATCAGGGGCTTGGTTGTCACTGTTTAGACAGGAGATGCTATGATCCTGGGAGAGCAACATAGTTGCTCTGTAGACTGAGGCACTGATTCTCCCACCAGGAGGGGTGAGGGCAGAACTCCTCTGGGATAAGAATGGTCCCACTTCCTGGCACAGTACAGGGACAATAGGTGGGTGTGGTTTGCAGCTGCATTCTGGAAAAAATTACTTTGCCCTGGGAAATATTCCCTGGCTTCCCAATTCCTGAATTTTGACTTCTGGTTAGTCCTACCATCCCCGGTAGTGACAGACACCTTAAGAGGCACCCAGCCTGTGCTGGGGCGAGAGTATCAAACCCGAACAAATAGCTCTCTGCAGGCCCCCACTCTTTATTATTCCCTCCAGAGCATAGCATCATGCTCTGGGCAGACTGTGCCTGGCTTACTCCTCACAAAGACCACTCAGTTGAAGATGCCACGGGTGAGCTGGGCTCAGTAATTGAGTGGCCTCTATCTGTTCCTGTTCTCCAATCTCGCCCCAGCCACACCGTGGCTCCCTGCTTCCTGACTTCTTGTTGAGTGACACATTTACTCTTTCAAGATCAAACTGCCTGATTCCTCCTATCACTCCCTGGCCCCCGCGCTCCCAGAAGCCTGGGTAAAATCCAGCACCGCAGACTCGTGAATATACAGCTTACCTGCCCATCTCGGGATCTACTTAAACGTGACGGACTGATTTATCTTGCCTTGCGATTTCCTCATAAGTTGGCTTGCCAATTTTCTCTACTTAGAGAACATTCTAAAGAGATGGTGAGGGATGGAGGGGAGGGGAAATCTAAAGAGACAGCATGAGAAAGAGGGGGAATGGGAGCTCTCAATTTCCCCTTTCCAAATGCAAGACCAACTGGAGAGTCCATATCCTGGTTTTGGATGGTCACATACTACCGTTTAGAGCTGAGCAGGGTCAGAAAGGCACAGGCTCGGTCCCCAGAGGCTTGGAGTTGGGTCAGTGTGAGCATGCTCGCGGAGTCTGACTTGGTACCTGGGCGAGAGCAAGAATCTCTGCCTTCAGCAACAGTGGCTCTCCCCTCCTGTTGTGAGCTCGGGTTAGCAGAGGTGTGGAGAGGTGGCTTGTGGGAGCTTGTTATCCTGCTTCTCAGCCATCTTAAAAGGCCGAAGGGAAGGAGAAAAGACACACAGGTGCGTAGCCAGTTACCTTGGGTATGAGCCCGTTGCAAAGTCAGAGATGGATCGGAGGAGGAGATTCACCTCCACCCAGCTCTAACCGGTGTGGAGAAAGATCTGGAACCCATGCTACCCGTGCAAGGGTGATGAGCAACTTGGGAGGATACATGTACCTGAGGAACTGGATCGTACATTTATTTAATATTAATTCACATATGCAGAATTACTCAAGCGTCCACTTATATGTGTCTGTAGGTAGCCAAAGCCGGTTTTGGTGATTTGTATCTGACTTCATTTTTGTTTGCTTTTTTTTAACTGGACAGCACTTGCTTGTACTAAGCCTCCCTCTAAGTAATCTATTTAGACTAATAATTATGGAAAGAACTACAATCCTATCTGGCACATTCTTCAAATGACTGTAGATTCTGTAACCTGCTAAAACCTTGAAGCACACTGTCAAGTTTGTCATGAACTTGTTGTCCTTGGTCCACAGATAAGGAAGCAGGCCTCAGGAAAGTTAGGGGTCAGGTCTGCGGGGGTGGGCGATAAAGCGGAGACTATTCACGCTAGGCGGGGTGACCTCCGCAAACCCCGAACCTCTTCCTGCTGGTGTCTTATACTGTAGTCAGGTCTGTGTGTTCAAGGTCCTTAGCAACTTGGTATCCATTCTCTGGTTGCCATGCAGAGACTGGAGCTTGCATCCTAGATAGAACACAGGTGAGGGTGAAAACTGGCAGGCTGCATGGCTGAAGAGTAGACATGAGCTGTAAAGCGAGGAAAGGCATCTGCAGAGCATTGCTGCCCCGGGCTTCTGTGTTCTCCTGCAGAGCTGCTGTCGGGCGGGGCGGGGCGCTGTGGTGATTCAGTCAAGAGCAGTGCTTCCTGGATGCTGCACTGGAGTTGGGATGACACCTTGTCTCTCTCATTGCCCTCTGAGACTTCCAGGGGAGGTCGTGGGAGCATTGGTGTCTTCTGAGCTTGCAGCTGTGCCCTCTCAACGCTGTGATGTGAGGGGATCAGATTTACCTCTGCATTAAAATGTCGATGTGCTCAACTTCTTAGGTTGCTTGCTTTCTCCTCCAGCTTTAGGATTTGAAAAGACTAACGGTTGTGAAGGTTGGTTCCCAGTCTCCTCTTGGCCGCATGGGTTTAAACACTGCTTCATTTTCAAGATCCTCCTAGCGCCCCATGAACCACACACCTTGCCAAGATGTTCTCACTCGTGCAGAATGAAGGCAGGCCCTGAAGGGATGGGGGAGAGCAGTCCACGGTCCGCTTCAGCCTCTCCATATTTTCCTCTGTTTGGCTTTCCCATCTACACACTCTCTGATAGTTTGTCCCCACTTCCTTACCCGCTTTCCTTCCATCAGCTGGGGTCCTGTTCTTATCGATATCTGTCCCCCTCATCCCACATTGAACCAATGAAGCAGGGCAGAGGTGGAAAGGGTTCTGCCCCGGTGAAGACCCTCGCCTGTCAATTGTGGAGAGCTGGAGTTGGTATGTAGGAAAGCTAACACATGAGGCCGAACTCCCAGTCCACCTTGTCCTCCTACAACATGGGGAATCTGCTGCTGCAGGACTTTGAGGATGTTACAGAAACACAAGTTGTCGGCAGCCCTCTTTATCTGAGATAGTCCAGGCCTGAACAGCCTGTCTATCCTAGAAACGTAGGCTTCCTCCTTGTCCCATGTTTGCCTTGTGACAGGAGCACCCTTGGGGTGTTTTCAGAAGGACTGCCTTGACTGCAGCTTGGTCGATGACCTTGTAGAAAAGCACAGGCACTCACCATCTGGTCTGTTCCCCGCAGCCTGCACAGACAAGGAGCTGCGGAACCTTGCTTCCCGGCTGAAGGACTGGTTCGGGGCTCTTCACGAGGACGCCAACAGAGTCATCAAGCCTACCAGCTCTGACACAACCCAAGGAAGTAAGACCACTCTGTTCTCTCGACTCCTCTATAGACATCACTGCTCAAACACCATGGGGTTAACAGCAGTGCGTTTTGGCTAAAGCTTAAGATTTAAAATATACAGTTTTAAACACTGAATTACCAAAGAATCAAGAGAGATATGACTTCCGGAAAAAATGTGATCTCAGAAAGACCGTGTTTGATATAGACAATTTAGAAAACATAGAAAGGTTGTGTGTGTATGTGTGTGTATAAATATATGCACACATAAATAATGCTACCCATTCAACAACTTATGCATAAACAACTTCTACATACCTTGAAGTAATTTTCCTTGTTGTATATGGAAATGTATGTATGTTGGGAAGTTTGCACACTTCACAAGCTGATATACCATTTGGAAAATTAAACATGTAGAAATATCATTATGCTTTAATGTTACTGAGTGGTCTCTAGCAGGAGCCAAATAGGATCCTAATTATTGCTATAGCAACTTAAGAAGCCTTTAATTGGGACGTTTGGGTTGTTGTCAATATAAGCAACAGTGTAGCAAGCATCTCCAGTAATGCGCTTTTTGGGTATACTGGGTATTCCCCAGAAAACACAAGGCAGGTGCCCCTCCCCCTCTTTTGCCACTAACACCCAAGCTCCAGGCTCTGGGATGGGCACAGATCCTAAACACACACTTCACCACTCCGTGCTCTCAAATCTGAGGCAGTTGTGCTGACTGGTACAACAGAGACCACCAATCCTTCAAACACAGGCCGCTCAGCTGTGTGCGCATTTGCGATGGTGGTATTCACACAGCCTCCCACTCTCCGGATTCTTTGGATGGAAATGTGAAAGCGATGCTCTTGGCTTGAGGGTAGGAGATGAGAAGTCACAAAGTCAACACAGCCTCTCAGCTGGCCCAGTATGGTTCACCAGCCCAGCGTGGTGGTGGTACACACGTTTCCCAGTTTACTAGGGAAGCTGAGGCAGGAGAAACCTTTAAAGACAGGATCCAGACCTGCCCAGCTACAACTATAGACGCTGTCTCGAGAACAAAAGTAATGATCTTAGCGTTTGGTAAGTCTTCGCTACTCATAGCTCTCTGGAGAGACCAAGGAAGAGTACTGGGGCTTAGCGTTGACAGCCTCAGTCTTTTGCCTCAGTGGCAAGAGGACGCTTGTTTCTTAGACTGTGTTTGATAGGTGGTAGGTAGTTCCTGGCAGCTTTTGTCTATAGGATGGTGAGGTGAGAGAGATTTTGTTTTTTCCATTCCTGCCAGGGGTTGTTTGGGAGTCTATGAGCACTAATTTCTATCTAGAGAAACTTGTTGGTTAGCCCCCCAACCCCCACCCCCAGATCAGCCCAACCCTGGGTTTTCAGAATAACTTCTCCATAGCAAGTAACTTTTGGGAAGGGAAGTCCTTGAAGCCTCCAGTCAGTCCCCAGAGGGCCTCTCTGCACAGGTGGGAGCCTTGGATAGTCTAGTGCACCTAGGACTGAACTCAGTTCCCAGAGTCAATGTCAGTTTGATGTCCCAAAGCCACTGGGGCGGGAGAGGTGTAGAGCAAGGGTGTTTTGTCCTCTGAGGCCAGAGAAAAGAGCAACACATTTGCTGGATATGAAGAGGCAGCCCCTAGAGCTTTGCTCCAAACTCTGCCTCCAACAGCTGCAGATGCCGGCGGGTACACGTGCCCTTTTCAGAAACTGGAAACGAGGGGAAATAAGAGAAGTGAATTGGTTTGGAGTCCATCTCCTGTGGCGCCTTAGGGGATTGCAGAGGAGGAAGAAGGACTGAGGAAGGACAGGGCGCTCTCCCCTCAGCCTGGGCCAAAGGGTCCTCTGGGATAGAGTGGAGCCTTGAGTCTCATTCACCTACAATTGTCCTCCCCCACCTCCACCCCGCTCCTTTCTCCAATATTTTGTTTTGTATTTTCTTTTTTACCCCCCAAAATGATAAGCCCAATTTCAGTATCAGTCATGTTTCAGTGTGTTCCTGGTTTTCCTTTCAGTCCTGCAAAATGGGACACATATTTATACCACAGACATACCTACTGTCCCAGGGAATGATTTCTCCTTTGAAGACATCTCCCTCAGAGTTGACTCATGCCTTTGGGGCATTTATATGTCTCACATATAAAGGGAACATGCTGGGGGCTGGGCTGGTGCTGCTATGTATTCAAAGGCTCAACTCTGTATTCCAAGATCTTGTTGCCCCCTTTCCCAAGACAGGCAAATTCCCACGTACGCCAGCCTTTGTTGGGCAAACCTTGCTCCCCAATTTAAAACTATTGGTTAAATAAAATGGTTAGAGCCAATTACTGGGGAGAATAGAGAGACGTGAAGGTTGAATTACTAGACTGGGTATTGTTGCAGGTAGAGACCACGAGCAAGAAGGGGAGGGGGGGGAGAGAGAAGGGGGGAGGGGGAGAGAGGAACACAGAGGAGGAAGAGGAGGTCTCCATTAGTCATGATGAATCAGCAGCATGTGCCCAAGTGAAATGCCTCCCCCGGAACAGCGGACTATTAGAGCAAAAATGACCCAGGAAGACTCAGAGAGCAAGTATTTGGGGAGCACAGTTGTGGAAGTAGCCAGTCAAGGGTTAGAGAATTAGATTAGTAAATTGCACAGACCTTATACAGAAATCATAGGTTGAGTCTCATTCATTTGAAGCTAGACAGGGATAGGCGTAATTTATATTACTTTATAGTAACAGCCCCAAGGGAGGACACAGTAGGGTGCTCCCTGACCCCTCTGGGGCACCAAGTTACAGAGTGGCAGGGTGTGCTCCAGGCCTGGCAGACCGAGATGTCCCTTTCTCTCACAGGGTTTGACACCAGCATCCTGCCCATTTGCAAGGACTCCTTGGGCTGGATGTTCAACAAGCTGGACATGAACTATGACCTCTTGCTGGACCACTCGGAGATCAATGCCATCTACCTAGACAAATATGAGCCCTGTATCAAACCTCTCTTCAACTCGTGTGACTCCTTCAAGGACGGCAAACTCTCCAACAACGAGTGGTGTTACTGCTTCCAGAAGCCAGGAGGTAAGGTGGGCTCCAAGGCCAGGCAGCCATGGGCAGGGAACGCAGCAGAGATCTGAGCACAGAAGGACACAGCTGTCCATCGCCCTACAAAACAGCCAGCCTGGACGCCCCTCCTGTCTGCTTTTAATAAGGCATTTCAGGAAACCAAGAGTAAAAAGATGGTGGTTTTTAACCGAGCAATTCTTTCCTTTAGGAAAGCATCCTCACCACGCTTAGCATTTTCATCTATAAAACGGGTGTGTCAAACCTTTGCTACGTGGTTCTCAAGGCTGCAATGAGGTTCTCAGTATGAAAAAATACTGTACGAGTGTAAGAGGATTCTATTTCCCTTTTCCAGCGAATTCTTCTTAATTATGACGTTTTGCTTATAAACAAATGACAGCTAGTGGAATATACAGGATCTAAGGGATATAGGAAGAGAGGGTCCCAGAGTATCTCCTGTCACCCAAAGTCAGGAAAGGGAGCCAGCCTGCCCCAGCATTCCATCCGTACTCTTCCTTCCTGCGGGCGGGTCACCTTTCCTGTCTGGCTTTTACTTCTGTCGCTGCCCCCTAGGGAGTGTACCCGGTGGACCAGAAATCTGGCTGTCTGTCTACTAATAGCATTCAAATTGTACAACATTTATGCATGTGCACAAAGATGCCAGGGCGCATATCTAAAATGTATTCGCTCCTTGGAAGGTTTAGGGAAGGGCGATTTCATGTGCACATTCATAGGCTTATCAGACGTATCCCCAGGGGCGGGGCACGCATCTTTGTATTTTAGCACAGTTGCCAATCTGCCTTCCAAAAGAAGTTACATTAGAGATTTTTGGTGAGGGGGAAAAAAAATCAGAATATCGTTTCTTTGTGTCAATATCAAACCCAGTCACTGTTGCCAAACTGGGACAAAGCGATGCTACACTCCCCACCGGCTCCATTCTCTTCGTAATGAATGGATCTGAGGAACTCTGCTCACCTCTGGCACATTTTTAGGTTTCCATTTCCTTGAAATAGTTTTATGTTGTCTTTTATTTTTTGTACATTTTCCCCTGTTGAAACTATGTTTTATTTTTGGACTTACAACTTTGCTAGTGACGGAGTTGCAAATATTTTTTTCCAAACTTTGCACTTTTTTTTTTGGTTATGGAAAATTTTTGACATAGTTGCACGTCTTCGTTTTCTTGTCCTATGCCTTGATAAGTCCTAAAGCTTGCAGGAGGCTGAGAAGGGCATTTCCACCTGAATCTGATCAGGCAACTCTCTCATGTTTTTGGTTAACTTTGGTGATTTTAATGTTTGTTCAGATTTTGCCTTACTCTGTGAATGTGCACACAGCCAGGGAGACCTTGGCTCCTGCTGTAAGCTGGACATAGCAACCTAGCTGCCTTTCTGCCATTTATTGACGAATCTTTCTTCTACCAATAGCATGTCTAACTGTGTGTGTGTGTGTTTTTGTGTGTGTGTGTGTATAAAATCATATATGTATACGTGTGTGTGTCTTTGATTTACTCCTGAACACTCAGTCCCACTTACCTAACTGTCCATAAATCAATTCTACCCAATTTAATTCACAGTTAAAAAAAAAAAAAAACCACTTTAAACCACAGTTGATTGACCCTGTGTCTTGTGATATTGTAGGTCTCTCCTCCCTTGCCATTGATTTTTATTTCAGAATGTTCTAGGATAGCCATGTTTTTCTTCCCTCCTGAACTTTAGAATGCATTTGACCAATTTATTAAAAATTCTCCTCAGATACATAATATTGAATCCTTTTATCTTAGAGGCTTCTCCCAGCAGGCAGAGTTGGAATCCTCAGTGTTGTTCCCATTGCAGTTCCCCACGGCACTGCTCTCCCCCAAAAAAAACTCTGTTTCCAGCTGTCCTTGTTGTCTTGATATTTTCAGGTATAAACTGTATCATGTGTAAACAGAGATAACTTTCCCTTAAATATTAAAATATAATTGTGTCATTCTCCCTCCCTTTATATCTCATTCCCTAACTCTACTAGCTACCACAGATTGGAGCTAAATGGCAACAATAGCAGGTGTTGACTTTATTCTAACACGCTAGTGGCATAGAGCTGGCCCACTGGTGAGGGTGGAGAGCCAGGTAGAGTTTACTCACAGTTACCAAGGGACTGAGCTGGCCACTAAGACCACAGGGCTATCTCTGGCCCTTGTCAGCATGTGGAGAGAGCCCTGGGAAAAGTTATGTCTCATTTGTGCCTCTCTCATGTCCATTCCCCTCCCCAGTGTTACTTCACACTGATTTGCTACTTTGTTTCATAAAGAAGTTTCTAGATGACGGGACACCATACTTAGAATTGTAGGGCAGTGTCAAGGACATTCAAGTCTCAGTTGTGGATGGTGTTTGGGGAGGCTGTGGAGCCTTTGTGAGACAGAGCCTCTTGCCTCTCTCTGCTTCCTGTGCGTAGAGGCAACAGCATCAAGCATCTTTTGCTCCCAAGGTCCCCAGTGGACTCTGGCCTCTGGGAATTGTAAGTCAGAGTATACCCGTTTTCCTTTCAGTTGCCTCACCAGGGCCACAAGCAACAGAAACTTATGTGGAGGATTCTTTTCTACTTTTCGAAGATTTCCTAGGAGTCACTGGAGGCCTGCTCAGTGTGCACCGCACTGCAGAGATGTGACATGTTATGCTTCTTTCAACTCTAGAATTAGATGCTTTCTACGTTTCAGGAAACTTTTCTTCTTTGACGTTTATCTTGAGAACTCTCTCTGGTTAGTCCTTCTCAGTCACAACAGAGCTGTGGCCTATGAAAGCTGTGGCTCTGGGGGTGACTTTCCTCTCTGTAATTGTTTCTCTCTGTCCCAATCAGCCTCCACGTCACTCCCTGAACCCTGCTCTCCTACGGTCCACTTTTTTTATTAGAATCCTCGACTTCTTAGAAAAATCTCCACTCTCTTGTCATCTGCTGCTCAGCAGGAAATTTTTCCCCCCCGATGAGTTTTTTCATTTTAAAAAAAAATGACCCAAAAAACTGTGTGTTTTGTTCTTGTCTGCATTTCAGTTGATTTCCACCAGTTTAAGTTTTCCTTTCTTTAAATAAGTAGGCTTTTAAACAATTAAACAAAGTATTGTAAAGATTAGAGCCGCACTTCACTGTAACAGTCGGATTATCCTTCTGTGTACCAACTGTCTGCTCCACCATGGATGAGAATTCCCGTTTACAAACTAGCGATATGGTCAGCACCTATTTTATACGGCGGGTGTCAAGATCTTTTTTAAAGAAGCTCTAGAACATTCCAACCATTGGGTAAACCGTAGCTATTAGTCATAGCGGGTGCTGCCTTTCTTACTCACCGTGGGGTTTGTGTCTGTCTTCCCCCTTACCCTAAATGCAGTAAGAAGCGTGCGTCTTGAAGCCGCTCTTTCTCACCTAGAGGCAGTCATGCCAGCTGGCGTTGTAAAACCCGCATGGTGATAGACAGAAGCGGGGGCGAGACATGGTTAAGAGTGCAGAGGCATGGGACGCCCTTACCCATGCCACAAAGATCCTGGTCCGGTGGCAGACCTGCCAGAGACATGAGACTGGCAAAGACACGTAACGGGCAGACCCTAAAATACTAGCGAGGTCACCTGCCACTTTGCGCAGTAGTAAATCCTTCTCTAGGGAGACCACACAAGTCCATGCTCTCCCATGGGGCTCCCCGTGTGTCCTACACAGCAGTTTACTGGAGGTTGTTCATTTCACAAGTGAGGACTCAGTGGCCGACATGGGGGAAGAGATGTCGGGGATCCCGAGTGTTCAGGAGGCAGAGAGAAGAACCTCGATGTGTCTCACCCTGGACCCCTTGCCTTTCGTCCGTCC
Organism: Rattus rattus; assembly: GCF_011064425.1. Lineage (NCBI taxonomy): Eukaryota > Metazoa > Chordata > Mammalia > Rodentia > Muridae > Rattus > Rattus rattus. The sequence goes on from NC_046167.1 coordinate 80,673,322, forward strand.
CATCTGCACAGGCATGCCTGAGTACTTCTAACCTCTCTAACCCCCCACCCCCACCCCAAGACAGGAGCATGCCGCAGATCAAGCAAGGCCACCTCTGGTTAGCTGGTCTGCATATTCAGAGTTCTTACCCTCTAGTAAGCCCGAGGCTCAGTTTTCAGCTCCCAGAAGCCTTTGCTGGATGCTTCCCTTGCTGAGAGAACAAAAATGTCTAGGAGCAGATCACCTGGTTGTTCCTTGGTCCAGCGTAGGAGGGAAGCGTCCTATATTATGTAAGTAGCCTCCACGAGGCTATTCTGAAGTGCCTTGTGATGCGAGCTCTTCTTAAAATTAGCAACGCTAACGACCCGAGTTTGTTTTGTTGTGCAGTCAACAACATATGGAACAGTTCCACACCCAGGTGTGTCGTAGCCCACGTTTCGCATCGAGAGTGGAGTCAATCATTAGAGATTATATTCCGTACCATCTGGAAACTGACTTCCATAAATTATTTTCTAGGCCTCCCTTGCCAGAACGAAATGAACAGAATTCAGAAGCTGAGCAAGGGGAAAAGCCTATTGGGTGAGTACAACTCCTTGCCACTGATTGAACCATCCCCATCCCTCGCTGCATTCAGCTCTGCGGTGTTTATCCAATTAGGGGTGGTGGAAGGAAAGTTTCATTTTCCACCAGCCTGAGCACTCGTGGCCTGCTGGTGCGCAGAGCAGGCCTTCTACCAGCAAACAAAGCTAGAGGCCGGGCCAGGGTCTAGCAGGCAACACTGACCACATTCAGTGTTCAGCTCTCTGCAGCTCTCCTGCTCTCATTCTGGATGTACTGACTCTTGGATTTCTCTCTGTCACATAAAGCCACTGAATGGAGCCCACGAGCACCTTTCTAGTTATCAAAATGAAAGGCTTGTAAGTTAGGATATGTCTTCTCTTCCCCAGGGCTTGTTCTCCATTTAAGGAACAAGGCAAGCTGTGACCCCTGCCGGAATGTATCAGATAGGGTCAGAGGGCATGCACCTCTCTGGATGGGAGACGCCAGCCTATTTAGAGGCTGCTGCTTTCTCCTCTGGGTTTAAGGCAGAAGCAGGTCAGCTGCTGCAGAAGTACAAGCTCATTCTCCATCCTGTTAGCTCCAGGATGGGTGAGGTGGGGATGGGGGTAGCAGTGTACGGTGGCCATCATGGGCATACTGGTAAACCTCATTTGATGAAGAGCGAACCTGCTCTCTTTCTGTGTTAGAAGGAGCAGACAGCTGCAACCTAGTCATCCAGATAGTCTCCTTAAGTGTTCGGAGGCAGGTGCACTCCCTGAACAGCGCACTGCCTCAGAAGTTAATCTATCGACTTCAAGGAGATGGGCACATATTTTCTAAAGGTTGCCAAATGCAAGCGTCCTGTGAACGCTGGCAACTTGTCTTCTAAATGTTGGGGTTACCTCATAATCCACGCCCCCCTCTTCTGTCTTTGAGAACAACTTGTTTCCATGGCTTGCCTCATACTTTCGATTTTTGTGAGAACTTGAAAGCTGTGCTTTTGAACTCTTGCTGCCTTGGTTTGTTGGTGTGGAAGGTGTGTTTCTGGCTGAGGGCGCAGCATCTGCATCCCTCCTCCATCTGTTTTGCTCAGCTACTGGACTTCTGGTGGCTGTCTGCGGACTTCCAATGTCTGGTGGCTGTCTGTGGCTGTCTCCAATACGCTAGACAGGGCAGTGTTTTGGAGTTTGAGAATATACCCAAGATTTACATGTAGTTTATGCAATTACAATATTTTTTTAAAGGTCCATGGATATGGTGATTTTTATCCTTCATTAACGATGCATTTATAAGGTACGCCATGTGGCATGTCTCATTTTTCATGGTCCTCGGGGCACATGATCCACCTCTCCCCTAACATAATCTCACCTGTGTCTTATCTCAAATCTCCCACATTCTGAGCTCACCCCTACAACTCACGCAACACGCCGCCCTATATTGCATACAAATTGTTTTCTGCGTGCAGAAAGATCTCCTAATAACAACTGTGCATTCAGGGGCATTCAGATTCAGATAAATAAAGAAAACAAGCAACAACACATCATAATCAGTTATAATCACTACCTACTTAGAAAAAGCAGCCATCTTATTAAATTATAGGCTTAGTACAACACCTGCTTCTCACCAACCCCAGGGCTCAGCCCAATCTTAATGCACTCTGGTCTATTAGGTACTGTGGTTTCCAACTGCTGCTCAGGAGGGGGCTGGGTATTTCCCACATTCTCCACCTCCCTCGGCAGTCCTGGACTGAAAAATCTCTTCACAGAGCTCCCTGACTTCCCATTGCATGAGCAACTGAAAGAATCTAATCCCTATTTCCCTCCTCGCTCCCTGAAAACTAAGGATCCTGTGTACTGGCTGGAGCTCCTAGGGAAGAGGGTGCAGTGCTGGGTACCAGTTATGACACGCATCTAAGCTGTGCCCTCTATAGTCGTCATTAAAGTCCACAGCGGTGACTACAGTGTTGGGATCCTTACCTCACTTGGTATCGTGGCATCTGGGCGTGGTGAAATAGCTTGGTGAGCAGCATGCTCTGGGATAGATTAAGAGCCCTGGCTACTGTTGTAGAGAAACAGGGTTGGATTTTGGTGACTCACTATCATCTCTAACTCCAGCCCCAGGGGATGCAGTGCCCCCTCTGGCCTCCATGGGCACCAGACATGCAAGGAGTGTGCTGACACAGGAGCAGGCAATGCTCATACATAAAATGGATGTGGCTAAAGAAAAACATTTTAACTAGATCCTATACCCATTGGTGTCTAAATTTACTGGCAGGAAGACAACCAGACCCTCCAGTGTTACAGTTGTAACAGTGTATCAGCAGAAATAAAGTTAGTGAGTCAAGAGCCACAGTGGTAACCAACCTGACCCTCCAGTGTTACAGTTGTAACAGTGTATCAGCAGAAATAAAGTTAGTGAGTCAAGAGCCACAGTGGTAACCAACCTGACCCTCCAGTGTTACAGTTGTAACAGTGTATCAGCAGAAATAAAGTTAGTGAGTCAAGAGCCACAGTGGTAACCAACCTGACCCTCCAGTGTTACAGTTGTAACAGTGTATCAGCAGAAATAAAATTAGTGAGTCGAGAGCCACAGTGGTAACCAGAGGCCTTTGCTTCAGTGACGTTAAGGATGCAGTTTTTAGGGTCTTGTGGAGAGTTCCTCCAGAGAAGATAAATTCATAATCGGGAATGAAGATTACCTACCATCAAACGAGAGTAAGTTTGACATCCGATTCCCGCTAGTTTAGAAAGAGAAAATGGTATTGCTCAAGTGGAGCTGGGTTTGAACCTAGAATTTTAAACTTATCCCAGTGCATTCAAGGTTAGGTTTTATTTGACTTCCTTAACATTTCATGCAGATTCTCAATGAAAACAGGGGGGCTGGCCCGTGTGACCTTTCTGATCTAGCCAGTAAGAAAAGAAAATCCGGGTTGACTTTAGAGCTCGCTTGGATAGACTGTACTGCACCACAGAAGTTATCAGAAAATTCTCCAAAATTATCAGAGGTAAAAGAGTTTTTTATCATGAAAGAAAGGGAAGAGAACAAAGGTGATTTCCTGACAGGAGTCATGAAATGGACACCATGGCAGACAGGAGTTGCAGATATGGTCGTGGAACAAGCGGTCACAATCAATGCACAGGAGGTCTTCACTGTACCATTAACGTGTCGTCAAAGTCACACCTAGCACATGTGTACAGACAGCTGAACTTGGAGCACTCCCTTTTATAACACGATAATGTCAGGGGAAGCAAACACTCCACCTTGTAAAAAGCAAGGCCTGTCACGGGCTGTCAGTGTCCCAAAGCCTTAAGAATTAATACAACGGGCTCACACCAATAACGCAGCTCCGTAGTCAGCGTGGACACAGAACAACTGAACAAAGTGATTAATTCACATTTAAGTATTTACACGACACGCCTGTCACGGGCAGCCCCACAGATGAAACACATTCCCAGCGAACACGTCCCAGACTCACCAGCCCAAAGAGCGAGAAGAAGAGACGCCAAGAAAGTCAAATAAAATCTAGGGGGTATTTTCGACGGAATGAAAATATAAAGGGGCTATTCCACCAAACCATTATCAAAAATAATAGACAACTAGAACTGTGGCTCAGAACCCCAAAAGAACACAAAAACCGGAAGTGACCAAGTTCTTAAAGAAGAAAGTCAAGTAGGCAGGGAATGCCAACACCAGCATGTTACAAAGACGTTGCCATCTTTCAAAAAATTAATGAAAGTGCTTGACAGTACGGGGCGGGGGGAGGACCAAACAGCCCTAATGTAAGAGTGAGCTGTCCAAAGTCAACAGAGAAGGAAGGCATTTCTGCCCCTCAAAATTGACTTTGGCAGTGAAGGAGCTGAAGAGAGGACTCCAGAGTCAAGAGCACTTGCTGCTCTTGCAGAGGATGCAGACTCAGCTTGCAGCACCCTGGTGTGCAGCTCCCAGCTGCCTGTGACTCCAGATCCAGGGCATCTGACGCCTCCTCCTGGCCTCCACAAGAGTAGCGTGCTCACAGTGAGTGCAAAACATGCATGCAGCCGCAGCACACAAATACATTCTTCTAATAAGAAAGGAAGACGAAAGGAAGGAAAAAGGAAAGCAAAACAAAATTGACTTTTGATTAAGAACCAGGAAAAGCAATCGTTTGTAATGGGGTTCCAGGTTATGCTGCTGGTACACGAACCACACTGTGAAACAGCGCTATAAAGTAATTTAAAGAAACAGGAGCTGGCTGGAGAGATGGCTCAGTGGTTAAGAGCACTGACTGCTCTCCCAGAGGTCCTGAGTTCAATTCCCAGCAACCACATGGTGGCTCACAACCATCTGTAATGGAATCCAATGCCCTCTGCTGGTGTGTCTGAAGACAGCTACAGTGTACTTATAAAGAATAAGTACATAATTCTTTTTTTTAAAAAAAGAAGAAACGGTAACATTTCATCAGTGTTACGAACACCTGAGAGTTCTGCTTATTTTGGCTTACAGTTTTGGGGTATCAGCCCATAATGGCAAGGCAATCTACATGCTCCCAGTGACGTGCTTCCTCTACCGAGAACCCCTTCTCCCACCTCCCATGTGTTCCTGTCAGCATGGGTACAGTAAGAGAGACAGCCCAGCCTGGCTGCCACCAGCCCAAGGCTTTTTCTTGCCCTTTCCATGCCTCCAATTAGGTAATGCCAGACCCCTGATCTCACCACAGAGTGGAATCTCAGGGCCAGCAGTATGAACCAAAGCTGGAGTTTATTAAAACGAGTTTTTAAATAGAGATTTAAGCACGATGGTCCATCGGGAGAGGATAAGACACACCTAATACAGACACAGGCTTCCCCAAGGAGGGCAGCACTTGGCTGTCTTTAAGGCAGCCATAGTTACAGTTTTGGTGGCTTCAGAAGTTACATCTTCAAAAGGTTGCTAGGAATCTAAATGAGATCCCAGGGTGGCTCCCGAGGTATACCAGAAGGATTCCAGCCGATCAGATAAAACCCTACACCACAAGAAGCACCCGTGAAACCTAGAGCCTTTTTCTACGAGAATTTAATAAAATACATGGAAGGGGAGTCACGTGGACTCAGGCCTTAAGCATGGCTCGCCGCTACTTTCAAATTCATATTTGAAAGTTTCTGTATAGAAGGAGTTATTGTTGCTCTGACGGCAATCTTTTACAGAAAATGTTAATTGTGGTGGAATTCGGTATTCTCGACTGTCACGAGTCTTCAGGCAGACTCTGGGGACAAGGGCTGCTTCACCATCCTGCGTTCCCTTAATTGCCCACGTCTTCCTAGGCTGCTGTGCTTCCAATAAGGCCAGCCTGGTATGAATCCATACAGGGATTAACCCATTGATTAGGCCATGCCCTCAAAGATAACCTCTCAAAGCTGGGCTTCGCTAGTGTCAACCAATCAAGTTGATATTAAGATTAATGATCACACGCGACACATTTTTATCGCACGCTGAGAGCATGCTGCTTGAGCAAAGGTATGAATCTCATCAAAGGCCCCAGCTGTATATTTATTCATACAAATAGATAACGTGAACGTCTTCAGTATAAAATGTGCATGGGTTACATCAGTACCCGGAACATCTATAACTATTCAATAGCTTTAGCTATTATTAACTGAAAACTGAGTTTCTCAGAGTCCAGTGTATACCTCCTCTTAAAGGATAAGGTTCCTGTAATGTTAATAAAGTAGGAACCAAGCAGCCCAACTCTTTCCTGTCAGCCCTACTGTAGATCTTCAGCTGACATGAGAGCCTTCCTCCCTGGCTTGAATGGGATTAACCCCAAGCCCCTACACTTGTTTCTCTGACTCAAGCTGCCTCTTTTTCCCCCACAGGGGCATTCATACCTCGGTGTAACGAGGAGGGCTACTACAAAGCCACACAGTGCCACGGCAGCACGGGGCAGTGCTGGTGCGTGGATAAATATGGGAACGAGCTGGCCGGCTCCAGGAAACAGGGCACTGTAAGCTGTGGTGAGTAATGCCTCCTGCACCAGTCCCACAATACCCCACGTGGCCCAAGTGGCCTGACGCTGTAGGGATCCCAACAGAATTTCAAGAGCCAGCTCTGGCTGTGGTTGCGTCTCCTGCAGTGGAAATAGAAGTGCTGGAAAGACCTCACACAATGCTGATTTCCCCAGCAGCAAGCACTCACCATTACCACTGGGTGGACGGGTTCGGCATCAAGGGGCTGGCCCTGGAACAGCAGGCAGCACTGTAGCCTTCAGACTAGACAAGCCGATGCACCTGCGGTGCTCTGGGGCTCTGTTCTAGTTTGCTTTCTATTGCTGTGGTAAAGACCATATTCAAAAGTATAGCCCAGGACCACCAACCCAGGAGCGGCATTACCCATAATGCACTGCGCCATCCCGCATCAATCACTGGTCTAGGAAATGTCCTAAAGGCTTGACTAACCCGGGATGGGGATGGGGGGGGCAGTTTTTCAAGTGAGGTTCCTTTTCCCAGATGTGTCAAGTTGACAAAAAAAAATTAACCAGGTCAGGTTTCCATGAGAGCAGATCAGGAACAAGCGCGAGAGATTGCTCCAAGCTGAGCTTCCATACCACAGAAGCGAATGCCCTGGGTTTGCCCTAGAACTCCTCACAAGCGTAGGGAGCCCCAGCATGGGCCATGGGAACAGTGGGAACTAACGCAGGGTCTTTCTTTCCTGTGCCAGAAGAGGAGCAGGAAACCTCCGGGGACTTCGGCAGCGGAGGCTCCGTGGTCCTGCTGGATGACCTAGACGACGAGAGGGAGCTGGGACCAAAGGACAAAGAGGGGAAGCTGAGGGTGCACACCCGGGCCGTGAGGGAAGATGATGAGGATGAGGATGACGACAAAGAAGATGAGGTCGGGTACATATGGTAGCGCCCACGAGGAAGAGGACACGCTTTTGACACAGATCTGCAAGTCGTTTCCTTTGCCTGCGTTGTATCTAAGACTCCGAGGCACCGGGGTCTCTTCTCCCCTGTTGCTCTCTGTACCGGCCTGAGGTTTGGGAGACCCTCTTCCCAGAGCGTCTGAATTTGCATACAGTTGTGTGGGAGAAAGGATGCTATTTTTGTTCCTTGTTTTTTTGTTTTCATTGGATGAGAGGACGGCTGGCTTAATTAAAGCCTCCTTCTCTCCCCGTGAGGTTTTCGCAACTAGCATGTGATTTATGTGAATTCCAACAGTGCGGGGAGCCCCACCCTTCTCAAGCGTCAAAGACCCTCTCTGATTACCCACATCGGTGGTTCTTACAGCATGGTTCCCAGCCTTCTGATGTCTACGTGCTTTTCTTGTGTCCTGTAGATGTTGTGGAAAACATACCAGGCTGTTCCCTTTTCCTCCCACCTCCACCACCTCTGGTGTTTATTATTAAAAATTAATTTACATGTCACTGTATCTGGCTTCCTACAAATGACAGCCTTAATTCAGTCCAGGTCCCTTTGGAGAACTCATTTCCTTTCATAAAAGTTAAGATCTCGATGCTCCCCCTGCCCATGCACAGATAGGTGAGTGCGTGCATGGCTTGCATACACACCTCTCAGCCGAGTGTCTGGTTATACACGGAAAACACCTTAGATAAACAATGGCTTTGAGTCAGCAGCTCCAGACCCAGGACACAAACCGGGATACCAAACTGCTCTTGGAGTCCGGTTTACACCAACTCTTGGCACGTGTAGCTTGCAGCCCGGGGAAGCATCAGTTTGCCTAAGTTGTTTTTACCACAGAAGCCATGCAACTCCCACAAGCCATTTCCTCACCTCCTCTCAAAGCTCCCCTCAGGATACAGTGTATCCACCTGCCGGCAGCTTCCTTCCCTGTCCACCCCAAGGGCTTTTTCCTACCTGTTCCCCACCGAGCTCCGGCTCCCCAAGGAGACAGCATTGTTATAATGTTTAGAAGATTTAGGGTTCCTCATTGTTTTCTCTTGTCCCCTTTCTATCTACACATCATGACCAGGGTACAGAGGCTCTAAAGGTTTCTCTTCATCCCCCATTGTTTAATAGGAGCCCCCAATGGAAGCCTAGAAAGAGATTCCCAGTAGCACAAGAGGCTAACCAGCTAGTCAGCAGCTATCTCTCCGACACTCACACTACTGAAGCAATTTTGCTGTTTGTTCCCTGAGCTTGTAATTGGCGTCAAGTTTCAGTAATGATACCATCTCACTATTTTTCAGATTTCTTTCCCACAAGTACCAAAGAGTAGTCTTCAGTACGGCCTCATTCAGGTCAGGGCCAGTCCCTAAGCTCTGTCTGCTTGCTTCCTACCTAGCTAGTTGTCCTAACCAGCCACAGCTTGCCAGACACTCTCTTCTCCATTGTCCTTGCCTTCCTCCATGAGTTCTAGCCAGTCTACAAGACAGATCCATCAACTCAGGCAAAAAGGGTATAGGTTAAACTGAGACCACAGGGGCAGAGCCAGCCTCCCACCCCAGACTGGCTTTCTATATCAGAAGCCGCCTTCAATCATTACCATTTCCTTCCTTGAACAGGATGGGCAAAGTGACATCAGGCCTCGTGGGAAAGGAATATTCATGGTGCCCTTCACCCAGCCTGTTATACCAAACAGAGCCAGGGTGCTGACACTGTGTGCTTCCTCCTTGTGGAGATGTGAACCCGCTCAGCTTTGGGATCTCAACGCCATCCTCTCCCTCCCCCCCAGTTTGTTTATTTGTTTTTTTCTTCCCACTCTCAAAACTGATAGTAATTTAGAAAACAGGTGCTTAATCGCAGCTACATTGTAACAGAATACATTAAAAAGACATATTAGAAATCTCCGTGCAGGCCATCCACATAAACCATTGTTTCCTTTGAGCTTGGGGGACAAAAAAAAAAAATGCACGAGAGAACAAATTAACAATCGGCAAATTGATTTCTCTTTGAGAAACTTCTAGGAACCCAATGAGCCACTTACTTTGTCTAATTATCTTATGACAAGTGTCACATTAAGATGACACTTAGAAGTCCTTAACATTATCTTAATGGTGAAAAAGAGGGCTCAGCAGGCAATTCCCAGGAAGGTAATAAGATGTCATTTTCAGAGACATTCCAAGAAGATGTTTTGATTCATTAAAATATTAAATCAAAAGCCCTCCTACGTCCGGAGCCCACATCAGCAAGGCAGCCGGGGCCGCTTCTCATGCCCCGCTCTGGGTTTTAAAGATGACTATTTACAGTGGTACTTAAGTTAGACCTTTGTTACGTCCTCCTGAGAAACAGTACTTCCGCTGGCCTCTTTTTGGAAGGAACCTTTCATTCTAATAATCAGGTGAGCATATGAGACTTTTTAAGCATATGAGGCTGTGATGACAAACCGCTTGTTTAGGTAGGTCCTTTGCTGAGTCCTTACTTAGTTTTAGAAAACCTTCAGTTGGTCCTGTTACTCTAATCCTACAAACGGTTACTTACTACCATTGCTGTGACATCCAATTCAAACCCAGAATTCTCTTCCACCAGGGTTCATTGTCTGTCACATTAATGTGTCTCTACAGATCTTGTCAGCATGAGGATGGCTTCATGGCTTTCTCTCAGTCCCTCCTTTATGCCCACGTCCCTAAGTACACAGGAAATGATTTGTCTGTCCAGGTCTGTCCTCTGATTGTCCCACAATGCCATTGCCATTGGCTTTGGTTTGGTTTTATCTGGACCACACTGTACAGTAACATCCAAGAGCCCTCTCTACAGTGGGTGGTTTGGTCTTTTTACACCTTTTCTCAGTCACTGACGTTTGTCCCTGTTTAATGTGTAGCCTTGTTAAAAAAGAAAAAAAAAAAGCCCATCAAATTCAGAGTGTCCGTCTGTTGTCCCTATTGTAGGTGAAATAGTGACGTAGAAAAATCTAGTATTCTGAATGCTTTTCCATGTAGACTTTTCTGGAATGTGAACACGGCTCTTTGGTTAATAGCAAGCGCTTCCCTGTAGTCCTGAGTAGGCGCAGTTCTGTCTGTCTCAATAAATTTTACTTTGTCCGCAGCCTGTGAATGCTTGTGTTTTCTTAGCCTGGATGTGAACTTGAGTCACCACATAACCAACGCAGAACAGTCTGGGTTGTCAAGTGATTGCTGCTAGGGCCCTCAGGCAAGGCTGCCTGTCACCTGGCCTGGTTCAGTGGACTGACCAACTTACCTGTACCTTCTCAGACACATTCCATTCAAGTCCTTGGCTGCCTTTGATTCCCTCTGGCTCCAGCTTCTCCCTCGGCTACTGTATTTCAATCTCACTGATGACTGGGAGTGAAATGTTGTCCTTTTCTTCAGGAAGCCCCATCTCTCCCCCATGAATTAGCATATCAGATGCTAGTCAGGCTGGCAAGCATTTGAACTGGGACAGAGCATCCACAGTTGTCCCAGGGTGCCTATGACTAAGCCACGCCTCCATCAAACCACTGCTGTTCAGTCCCTTGATACAGCATACTCTCTGGTCTAGCATTCTGCTTGCAAATGTCCCCGCCACTCTGGGAACCCTAGTCCATATCTCCAGGGCAGGGTTTGAATTAGGCTCCACTCGGAAAGACCCACTGGCTGTAGAGCTAATGCTGTATGAATTTCCCACTGACATTTCAACCCCAAATTTCACAAACTACAGATGACAGGACATCTAGATGCTGTGTCTGGGGAAAGCAGAGTCTGGTGTTCCTGGAACCCTGCAAACATCATCCACGAAGGGGAAAACTGACAACCTTGACAAATGTGAACCCATAAAGATAATAGCACAGCATAAAGAAACCCAAACAAGAGACTGAAGATGATGTTCGTGGCATAAAACAAAAGAATGATTAGGGTATAAGATATGTTTTAACTCCTAGAAATCCACAAGAAAACCACAGCACAACAGACCAGCAAGGGAAAGATTAAAAGCAGTTCACAGGAGCACAGGCGGCAATGAAACTGTGCCCTTCCGCCCAGTATTAGACAAGGGCAAGGAAGCACTGTCATACTGAGAAAATAATCCTGGTGCAGCTGAGGGTTGATGAGATTGGGGATCAAGAGGACCCCTGTACCCGGTGGAATTACAATAGCTGAGTCCTGAAAGAGTACACAGGAGACACACACACACACACACACACACACACACACACACACACGTGGGCGCCGCGGGAGAGGAGTTCCAGTGACCACCCTCAGTGTAACTTAAAAGGATACATGGGAAAGCTTTTCCTTTGCAACATTGTTTCCTAGACCAATGAATTTGGGGATAATAAGACTAAGTATCAAAAAGGAGACACAGAGGAGCCGATACTTCGGAATACTATGTAGCTGTCAAAAGGATGAAGTAACTTGCTATATACTTAGAAAACTTCTAAAATATTGGTTATATTGGAACATTTTAGGTAGCTAGTATCAAATATGTAAATTATGTATGTATCTTAAAACTTGATACTATCTGTTGCTCAGAGGATGCACAGACAAAAACAAGACACAAAGGGATACCTGTCAGAAAGCAGAAGCAGTGCCCCCGGAGGGAAAACCATGAGGATGGGGCAGGTGGCCGGGGCAGGCACAGACTTCATCTTTAAGCTCCACTGATTGTGTCACACAACAATGCATCCCATTTTCCTGTGTAATTTAAGAAGTAAAATAACAAAGTGTGGTGGCTCACAATAATCTCAGTACTCAGGAGGCTGAGGCAAGAGGTTACCCAGACTACCCAATGAGCATGAGGCTAGCCCTGCACATGGAAGAGAAGGGAGGAGGGGAGAGATGCAGGGGAACAGGGAAACAAACTCTAGTCCAGCAGCTTCTTCAAATGCCCTCGGTGTAAGGCCTGCTCTGCCGTCTAAGGCATCCTCCCTCATCTCAACTTTCCATCTGCCCCCTCCTGCTGCATCCTCCTCCCATCACTGTCTTGTGCCAGCCCCATGCTCTAACTATCCCAGGAGCTGGTGTGTGATGGCTTCATTCATCTACACATTCGAGGCAGGGCATCAAAACCAGGCCTTTAAACAAGCTAAACAAGTGCCCCACCGCTGGGGTACAAACCCAGCCCTTAGTTCGTGGGTTGGAGTCTCTGGCCTTGAATTTGCAGTCTTCCTGCCTTAGCCTCCCCCCAAGTGCTGGCGTTAAAGACCGGCACTATCCAGGAGCTTCCAAGCAGCTGACGAGCTTTTACTATTGCCAAGCCCTTACAGCTACTCTAAATGTGGTCACCACAGCAACTGATTAAAAACGTCAAAGCTGATCAGGTCACTGCCCCTACTTAATTGAAAGTTTTCTTATCAAATATAAACCACAGTGCCCCTTCCTCATTTGCAGAGAATACATCTTGAGTCTGCCACTGGATGCCTTAACCTTATACTGGACCCTATATATACTGTGGTTTTTCCACAGCTGACACACTCTTGGTGATGTTTATGTTACTCACAGGAGAATATTAGCCATCTCTGATGACAGAATACAACATATGATGGAGTTTATGAGGATGCAGTTCCCCCTCTCTTTAAACATCTAATACACAATTACACAAATGTTACACAATTACCCAGCAGTAATGAGGTGATTTGTCACAATGTAACCAGATGACGGGGAGTGATGGTCTATATTGTTACTTCATGAAAGGTCATGACCTGAAAGTGTATAAGAATGGAAATTGTTACTTGGTTTTGGTTGGTCCAGAATTGAGCTGACAGTGTTGATGCCTAGATATATAGAATAGACAACGTCAACAGTCCCAGGCCCTGATTCATAGATGTCTGCCCGAAGACTTTTAGAAACCTTAGACCAGAAGCTGTTTGCTTGCATGGGTTCATCAGAAGCTTTGAGGGTTGTAAGCCTCCAGTCTTTGCCTGGATGAGCTTGGTTTTGTAGTCTAGAGAGGATCACACTTCTCCATTTTATTCTATTCTGTCTGTGCCATAGGAACAGCCCTGAAAAACAGGACCATGCCCACTTTGTTGGGTCTACATCAATTTCTTCTCCTGCAATGGAGGAGTCCGTGGGTTCTTCCCATCCATCACCAGTAAGAATTAACTCTCTGTGGCCTTTGAAATGTCCATCCACATCTTCATTAGGCACATCTGCAAATCCCTCAACAACTCTTCTGGCCATGTGAAAGATTTTTCTCATTTCTCCATCAATCTCTAGGAAAACCATAAAGCTACCCACGACTTAAGTCCTTACATCCTCCCCAAGGCATTTACAGTTTTAGCTTTGATGGGTAGAACTGCATCAGCAGCAGTGAGTGATTTCCAGCCCTGCATTACATCCAGATTAGAGTCTGCATCGGTGACAAGCCAAATGTGATGAAATACCAGGTAAAAGCGGTGTCATTCACAACCCAAGCCCGTCCCAAGCCAAGTGGCTTCAAGTTGCTCTTGGTGGTAAAAATACAACCTTAACACTTTCCCTTTCATAAAAAACTGGTCCAGGATGGCAGGACACGCACTTTGTCAGGAACAGGACTTTAAATCACAGAACTTTCCTGTTTGAAGTGTTGTCTCAGTTTTTATGGTAAAGTGCTCACAGAACCTTTGCATAAACAAGATGGCTGACGCCTATGCTTTCTGATCTTGCATTAGAACAAGGGCAGATGACTTGTGTTTTTGTTTTCAGGGTCTTGAGATGCTTTGCTCTAGTGTCTGCAATTGCATTTTTAATATACTCTGTGGTATTGCCATACAGTGGAACAGTTAACCTATCCCTCACATTTGATGCCATGGTATCTCCTCTGTACTTAAAAAAAGAGAGGGATTTGTTTTATGTGTGTAAATGTTCCACCTGTACATATAGCTGTGTACCACACGCACGTCTTGTGCCCATGGAGGCCAGAAGAGGGTGTCAGATGCCCTAAGCCTGGAGTTACAAATGGCTGTGAGCTACCATCTGGGTGCTGGGAATCAACCCTCCGCAAGAACAGTTAACATGCTTAACCACTGAACCATCTTTCTGGCCCCAGCCCCTCTGTACTGTTAGGATGTAGTTTCTGCTGGGTGTCTTCCTCAAAAGTGTCCAGTGTCAGCACCATCGGGGACCTGCTTTAATCCATGTTCCTTCTCCTTAATTAACTTGTCAGCTCTGCTGGGAAATAGCCAACTGACTCTTTTAGCAAGCACAGCCTCTCTTGACATGTTTACACCCTTTGTCTCCAGACTTGTCTCTGCATCCGGGTAACTATTCCTTTCCTAAAGGGCTCAGTGTCACTCACTCCAGGGGATGATACACAGAAGACTAGACAGGTTCTGTACCTCCCAGAAACACAATGGAATCATAGTGAGCCTGCTTCAGTTCTCACCTCCCACCCTGTCATTTAGTGCCTCCTCCAGAACCATCACATACCAGCTCCATAAACTTTTCGATTTGAGATGACAGCAAAACTAGCTTGATTTCATTTCCTCGCGATTTCACGCATAAAAGATTTGCTGCACAGATGAGCAACGCTCATGGCTCCCTTCCTTTGGCCCTCGTCGAGAGCACCCACTTTTTCAATTACAGGAGGCCCCTTTACAGCAGCGCTCTGCATGCCGTGGAAGTTATTATTTCAAAACGGAGGCTGATAATGTTTGGACAGAGCCTAGGAATTTCGTAGCAGTTAAGACTCTATGGAGGGGCATAGCGGAGAGGGGGTAAAAAATAAAACCTATTTTGCTATGGGAAATCAAGTAAATGGAAAAGAAAATGATCATGGGGAAATGCGAGGCAAAGAAAGCACGTGCGAGAAATACTGAAAATGATCCCACGGCCAACGGTGTTTCTCTGCTTAGTTGCTAATTAAAATGTAACGCCCCAGTCATAAGCAGAGCGGCAGAGTGGATGAAGCCATCGGCGTCTTCTTCCTGTGGGAGGGTGGAGCTTCGCCGTCTTCTTCCTGTGGGAGGGTGGAGCTTCGCATCCCGCCAACTACTTACTGCCGTCTCGAGGCGGTTAGGGTCGAAGAACAGGAAGTATAAAGTAAAAGGTTGAGAAAAGAGGAAATCTGTATGAATAGCAACAAAAAGAGAGCAGAACTTGCTGTGGTGGTGCGAGACAAACGGGCTTTAGGTCAAAGGAACGGAAGGAGATGTGTATGACGCCGAAACGGGCTGATTATAAAGATGGCACAGCCAACACAAATGTATCTAGGAAATGCTCACACCCGCAAGGATACGGGAAGCCCACGCTGGCACCGGAAATGAGACATGGGCGGCTCCATAACACTAATTGGAGACTTTCCTACTCGACTCTCAGTGATGGATAGAACAACAGACAGAAAATCAATAAGGAAGTGGGAGACTTGAGCAACCGTGTAAACCTATTAGACTCAGACACTCACGGAACCCTCCACAGCAACAACAGAATGTATTGATCTCCCCCCTCCGTATACATGGAACATTCTCTAAGAGAGATCGTGTGCTAGGCCTCAAGTCAGTCTCGATGTCTCAAGACTTTCAGTTGCACACGTTTCCTTTTGAATAAAGCTATATAAAATACCTTTCTAAACACAGTGGTCACCGGAAAGCAGTTAAAAAAAACAAACACAAAAACAAAAACTGGAGGAGTGAGTAATTGAAAATTCCCGAAGATAAGAGGGCGAAGGAACTCACTTCTAATCGCTGAATCGAAAAAAAAAAAAAAAAAACTGCAAAGTCAGTTAGGGAACATCTTGATTTAAATGAAATAAAAAAAAAAGAGTGAAGCACAAGTCACGCTGAGAGGGAGATATCTGAAGTACCAAAGCCTCACCTTAAAAAAACCCTCAAATCGATAGCTTAATATTTCACTTTAAGGAACAAGAAAAGCGGCAGACCTGAAGCTAGCAGGAGGGCGTCGAGTATCAAACTCAAGCAGAGGCAGGGGAAAAAAAACCATCAACCACGCCACAATATAGGGCCTAGGAAATAACGAACAGCATTTACAAACATCTACATTGACAAAAAATAAGCAATTCAAGTTATTAAAATACAGAGAGGATGACATCTTGGGGAACAAAACAGTGGTGCTGTCTTAGGGTTTCTATTGTGGCAAGGAAACACCCGTGACCAAAAAGCAAGTGGGGGAGGAAAGGGTTAATTTGCTTCCACATTGCTGTTCATCCCCACAGGAAGTCAGGACTGGAACTCAAGCAGGTCAGGAAGCAGGAGCTGCTGCAGAGGCCATGGAGGGATGTTACTTCCTGGCTTGCTTCCCCTGGCTTGCTCAGCTTGCTCTCTTATAGAACCCAGGACCAGCAGCCCAGGGATGGCTCCACCCACAATGGGCTGGGCCCTCCCCCAGGATCTCTAATTAATAAAATGCCTCACAGCTGGGTCTTATGGAGGCGTTTTCTCAATGGAGGTTCCCTCCTTTCAGATGAACTCCACTTTGTGTATCAACTTGACGTGGATTAGCCTGCCCAACTGACCCCCTGCCTGCTCGACACACAAGCACATCACTATTAAGCCGCAACCTTTCCTTTCTTATGCATCCTCAAGATCTCACATTAAAGCCATAAATACCTTTAAAATCCCACCATCTTTACAAATTCAGACACACGAACGTTTTAGTCTCTTTAAAATATCCACTCTTTAAAATCCCCAAATCTCTTTTAAAAGTTCAGAGTCTTTCAGCAGCAGGCTTCCATAAAAAAATCAAAATTAAATTCAATACGTTCTTACTTCAAGAGAGAAGAACCAGGACACAGTCACAATCAAACCAAAGCAAAACCAAACTCCAACTGTGTAGAGAACACTATACCCAATATCTGGGATCCACTCACGATTTTCTGGGCTCCTCCAAGGGTTACTTCCAATGTTCTGCCCTCTGTCACACACACAGCTTGTCTTCTAGGTTCCAGGTGGCCCCATTCCACTGCTGCTGCTGCTCTTGGTGGTCACCCCATGGTACTGGCATGTCCAGCGGTCGCTGGGGTCTTCTGCAACTGGGCTGCTCTTCCACAAATAGCCTCTCGTGGGCTCTTAGCATGGTATCAAACACCAAGTTCTCCTCATGACCCCTCCATTACTCGGCCTTCAACTGCCGCTGGGGCTGCACCTTCACCAACGGCTTCCCCTGGCCTCTCTCGCAGTGCCTCAGCTGCTCTCCACGACTCCTTCGTGCCTGCAAAACCAGAATCACCTGGGTGACTCTTACACTACCAAGTTCTGCTGCCAGTGTGAGGTACAACCTTGACCACTGAAACACAGCTTCTGTGTGTTGACTCTTAAGAAACGCTTCCCAGGAGATTTTTGCCTCAGTGATACAGATCTCTTTTTAATCAGTGCTAAATCCTTGGCTCAGCTGGCCAGCACCAAGTATCCCAGCCAAACAAAGGTTTCCCTCCAGTAGTTCTGGTATCTTATTAATCACAGCTGATTCTTCAGCCCCAGCTGACCAGAACCACGGAACCTTAATTCAAAATAGCAAAGGGAGTCCTCAGACTTCCCTCTGAGCCTTCACAAGCTAGGCCTCCGTTCCCCACATTGCTCTCCATGTTGCTTTCCAAGTCAGCACAAGACGGGCCAGCACAGGCGAGCTGTCAGCAACTATTTCCTAACCGTTCAGAGAGCCTGTGAAATGGACAAAGGCCTAGAAGTGTACAATCTACCAAGCAGGAGGAAATCATAAAAAGGGAGGAAATCTGCAAAGATCTATAGCCAGTGCTAATACAGACTCGAGAATCACAGCCTCCTAAGAGGAAAACGTTGGAGCCAAAGCCATCACCTGTAAACTGTGTCAAACACTGAAGAAGCACTGTGGGAGTGGAACAGCGGCTCAGAGGTTGAGCGCTGACCATCAGGGGACCTGGGCTCAGTTCCCAGCAACCCCACGGGAACTCATAGCCATTTGTAACTCCAGAGGAACTGATGTCCTCTTTCTGACCTCCACAGGCATTGGCTACACATGTGGTACACCTACCTATAGGCAGGCAGTACACTCACAGGAAATAGAAATAAATTATTTTTAAAAAAAATAATTAACACAGTTCTGTTAAATGTTGAGGAAGAATGAACACTAACTCTATTCAATTAGGTTGACACCAACCTCAAACCAAAGCCACCACACGGAGACTACAGGGCATGTTAAAAACATTTACAAACCATGCTGAAGTTGGGTTTATTCCTGGGATAGAAGGTGGTTCAACCCACAACACAAAGTCAATGTGGCAGATGCTGCATCGCCAGAATGAAGGGGGGACATACGCTTGTCTAGATTGCTATAGGAAGGGGGATATATGCTTGTCTAGATTGCTATAGGAAGAGGGAACATACACTTGTTTAGATTGCTACAGGAAGGGGGATATACGCTTGTCTAGATTGCTACAGGAAGGGGGATATATGCTTGTCTAGATTGCTATAGGAAGGGGGGACATACGCTTGTCTTGATTGCTACAGGAAAGTACTGGACAGAATTCAACAGTCCTTCAAGGACAGACATACTCAAAAAGAATAGAAGGGGAAACAACTCCGACACGAACATCAAAATTCCACAGCTGCCCCTGACTCTGTTGCCTGCCCTTAGTCACTAACTGGGCTGCCTTCTCTAGCTACAACAGGAGAAGATTCGCCTAGTCCCACTGCAACTGGACATGCGAAGGCAGACCGATGTCCATGGGAGGCCTCCCCATTTCTGAGGTAGGGCTTCAGAATGGCGGTGGGGGGACTGGGAGGAAAGGAAGGAGGGGAAGCTGCAAATAGGATATAAAGTTATTAATTAATTAAGTAATTAATTTAAAGAACTAAAAAGAAAATCTCCCATAGCTGCATTGTTCTTAAGGTTAATAGGTCACTTCTATGAAGAAGAAACGATGCCACTTGGACCACACACATTCAATCTGGGTTAAAAAAAGAACTGAAAGTGTCTATTTGCAATGACTCAATTATGAAGAAAATCCTAATAGTATCATAAGTTAAAGTCTTCAAGCTAGTAAATCATTTGATAAATTGAAAGGTGCAACAAGGACCACACGAACATCAGTGTTAATTCTATACACCCCCAAGGACTAGTAAAAGTGACTTACATAGCAACCCGATGTAGAAGCAGAAAGCCTAGGATGGACCTTCTGACAAGACAAGGAACCTGTGTGTTGTTTGTTAAAATCCCCAAGACATTACTGAAATAAATCAAAGGATACATGATGGGCAGACTCTGTGGCCATAGAAGGCTTAGCATTAATAAAGTCTTAACCCAATGAAAGCCCTGATTACAGTTTCTACAGATTCCCCATCAATGTTCCAAACATATTGTTTTTTGCAGAAATAGAAAAACATTTAAAAACCTGTAGGGAATCTCACCAGACCCTGGACATTCAAATCCACTCAAGAAGAACAAAAGTGGAGGAGTTGTCATTCTGTCAACCCAAAACTTACACCAGAACTGTGGCGATGGCCCAGGGTGGGTCTGTTCCACCAAGATAAACAGAAGGGACCCCAGATTTCAACTCGCATATACAGTCAAATGGTTTTCAGTAAGGGAACCAACAGAATTCAGTGAGGGGGAGTCAGCAGTGACCCGAGAAGGAGGAGGAGCCCCACAAAGTGACTACGGCGATGGCTTCCCTCACAGCATTTGTAAAACAGTCACTCAAAATAGTCCAGAGGTCTGAATGCAATGGATAAAACTAAATCTCCTCAAAGAAAAACGTGCCATGGCCTTAGGGTTTTGTAAGCAACAAAATAAATAAATAAATAAATAAATAAATAAATAAATAAATAAATAAAGGAAAAATAAAGTTTAAAAAATGTAAAACTTTCATGTGGCCTAGACCATAGTTAACAAAATGAAAATGCAATCTAGGAAACAGAAAAAATATTTGAGAATCATTTGGCAAGGAATTAATATCCAGACTATGTAAGAACTTTCACAACTCAATACAGTGGTAGTCGGATGCTTAAAATTAGGCAAAATATTTGACTGGAACATCTGCCAGATTTGTACAAATGTTCCAAAATACATAAAGGAAAATGCAAATTCAGACCACAGTGAGGCCTCACTTCCCACCAATGTCTGAGTAGTTAACAATGTAACACATGTTGCCCATGGAGTCTATGGGAACAATGTAACAAATGTTGCCCATGGAGTCTATGGGAACAATATAAGAAATGTTGCCCATGGAGTCTATGGGAACAATGTAACAAATGTTGTACTACAAGAAGATCACTGCCCTGAGTCCTGTGGCTGAAGGGGAAGTGATAGGCTCAGTGCCCAAGGCACCGGGAATGGTTCTCCACAAAACTCGGCCATCACACAACACAGAAATTTGTTCCTCTATACCTACACAAAAGACCTGAACGCAGGGACTTGAATATACATGCCAACATTCATGGTGGCGTCACCTGAAAAGATATATGATGATGGCAAGGCCAATGGCCATTAACATTAAATGAGAAGCAAATGTCACCTTATCGTTATGGCAAGATACTATTCAGCCTTAGAAGGGAGGGAATTGGGCTGGAGAGATGGCTCAGCGGTTAAGAGCACCAACTGCTCTCAGACGTCCTGAGTTCAGTTTTGAGCAACCACATCTGATGCCTTCTTCTGGTGTGTTTGAAAGTAAATAAATAAATAAATAAAATAAATTGTTAAAAAAAAAAAAAGAAAAGGGAGGAAATTGATGTTTCCTGCTAAAACATGGGCAGTAGTGAAAACGAGATACTTGATGAGATGAATCAATCCAAAAGGACAAGCTGTGTGACTCCTCCTACCTGAGGGGACATGCTGTGTGACTCCTCTTACCTGAGGGAGCAAGAGTCACCAAGCTAAGACACAGAAAAGAAGTCTAATTTCTACAGGATGGAATTATGAGAGATTGCAATTTCCTATACAAAGTTTCAGTTTGTCAGGGTAAAATTCTGACAGGTCGCAAAGACAGTTTTACACACACACACTCACACACACACACACACACACACATACTTGGCCCTGTTCTTTCTCGCTTGTGAGGCCTCTGCCAATGGTAAAGGACCAATTAGTCTGTCAAGTACATACCAACAAGCAATGACAACAGGACTGAAGAGGCTGACCAACTGAGTCTGCTTACAAGGGCAGTGAAGAGGAGGCAGAGGGGAGGCCGGAATGAAGATGAGGTACGGGAGGAAGAAAGAAGGGGGCTGTTGAGGAGGAGTCATGGGGGTGAAGGACAGAGGACAGAGAAGAAGAGGTGGTAGACGTGGTGGCCTCACAGACAGGATGACATTTAATCAATGCCTTCACACGGGTGGGGCTTTTATTTAAAAAGACTTAAAGTTCTATCTACCAATGCTTGCCTGCATGTCAGCATGTGTGCACCATGTTTGTGCAGTTCCTATGGAGGCCAGAAGAGGGCATCAGAACCCCTGGGACTGGAGTGAGTGATAGCTATGAGTCACCATGTGGGTGCTGGGAACCTGACTCAGTTTCTCTGCTCTTGGCCTTCAAGCTGTCTAGTCAACCAGCCATCCTTGAAAAAAAAATATATATATATACACACATATATATATGTGTGTGTGTATAATTATATATTATAGATAACATAATGTATATATTAATATATGTTACATATTATATAATTATATAGCATATTAAGAATTACGTTTCAAGCATTTTTATCATATTCATTCTCTACTCCTCCCCCTGACTCCTCCTAAATCTACCTCCCCCTTCCCCGATCCTAACCCCAAACATTCTCTTCTTATGTTGTTTTCTGGAGATAACCCACCAAGTCCCACGGTTTCCGTGCTCACACTGGAGGATGACGAACCAGCCGGAGGCCACGCCCTTAACAAAAACCGACTCCCCCCTCCCCAGAAGCCACCAACTGCCGATTGCCCCTTGAGGTGAAGCCCCCTCCGTTTTCCATGCTAGGATGGTAGCAGTCTTGACCCTGGGCAGGCTCCGCAGATGTCTGAAGCTCATGAGTACACTTCCTGCGGTGTGCAGAAGACACTGTTTCACCCCAGTGCTCTCCTACATCTGTCCCTTACACTCTTTCTGCTCCTTTTCCACAGTGGTCCCTGAGGTGGTGTGTGTGAGGGCGCAGCGGGTGGAGGATTATACAACAAGCACACCAACCCTGACATCCAAGCGTCCTTATTTCCATTCTGACGAGGGCAGAGGGCAGAGCTATGCATTCAGCGGTCTGTTGTGTGGTTAGGTGAGTGGGAGAGCATGCGCCTTGGCTAATAGTTGCTCTCCCCTCTGTGCCTCTTCAGGCAGGGCCTTCTGCTTCCCTGGCTCTCCCCCATTCTAAATGACCCGGCTGGCAGGCTGGCAGGGGTCTCTGAAGTCCTATAACTCTGACCTCTCTGGCATCTGGCGGTCTTTGCTTCTTAGGTAATATGCCTTTGCTCATCCAGATGTCACCCCTGGGCTTCCCTCGTTTTCACAGCTTCCAGGACCACAAAGTGTCTTCGACGCTGAGGTATACAACGGGGGCAGGAGCTCTTACAAATGGAGCTGAATTAAGATGAATATTGTTGAAGAAACACGCTATATTCCCCTCACAGGCCGCCGTCCGCTTCCCCACTTGGTGCCGGAGGCTCCTCGAAGCCCAGGTCACCATTCCGCAGCACATGGCCTCGTTTCCCACAAATGGTTGCATTTCACTCGCGGCCGAGTGGAGAATTCATTTCACTTCCCCGTTCAGCCTCAGCCGCGCAAACATATATTCGGGGCTGACATATTTTCATTATGAAAAAGCAAAGCCCTCAGACAGACGCTGCCCGCGGGGATTAATGAGGGGGATGGTTATTTATTCTGCCACTTGACATTCTGTGTGGAATAATTCCCAAGTCATTTTCTTTTTTAAACAAATAGCTCATGAGTAGGGGAACTTAACGCTTCGGGTGAACACACTGGACCAGATTTAGGCAGCGGGCTAACGCGGACCCATGAATGACGCCACTTTCCAGGGTTAGCGTGAATGGAAGCTGCCTGATGGCTCCACTGTAGCTACACAGAGGATGCTCCGAAGTCCGGGTCATGAACATCCCCGTCCTTCTGTGGGGCTTGTCAATCACCCTTGTTAATATGACAACAGATTGGGCTATTTTTGGTCAAAAGCCTACAGCTCGTTCTTGATACATAAAGGATACACAAACCCCTGTCTTACTTCCCACTGGCTGTGGCCGCTTCCATTTTTTTTTTTTTTTTTTTGGTTCTTTTTTTTTCCGAGCTGGGGACCCGAACCAGGGGGACCTTGCGCTTCCTAGGCAAGCTCTACCACTGAGCTAAATCCCCAACCCCCTTCCATTTTAATCTTTTAAGTCAATATAACCAACAGATCACGAGATGTTTAGCAAGTGGTCTGGGTGGTGGTAAGAGGTTCAACCCCAGGGGGTTGGATAATTCAAGTGATCTTCATTGTGGGTATTCGGATGACGAGATGTTGGGCAAACCCTGGTACGGAGTTTCAGAATATATTGGGTGAGGTTAAAAGACATTTGTGAGAGCTCAACCATTAGGTTGGAGGAATATTTAATTGTTCAGTTAGTAAGGAAAAGCAAAACTCCACAAGGTTCTGTTCATGTTAGGCCTGGTTGGGCTCGTTTCTGCCCAGAGTACTTGCTAAGTGTCTTCTGGTCCCTAGCTATGTCCTAATCTTCTGTGAGCTTGGAAAAGAGCAAAATGCCCGCGTCTCATCGGGATGGAAGGAGGGAGCAAACACCAGGGAAGCCATGGCCTCTGTGAATAAGCTCATTGATAAATGAAATAGAAGTGAAGCGGGGTTGGGTCGACGGCTTTCTAGATAGAAGTGTTGGCCGCCCATGCACAGTGACCCGACTTCAAGCCCTCAGAGCCCAGATAAAAGCCATTCACATAGTACCAGCATTCACAGTTCTAGAACTCCTGGGAGACAGAGACAGGACAATCCCCAGAAGCTCACGCACCTTGTGCACAGAAGAAAGAACAACAGAGAGGACCTGTCTCCAACAAAGTAGAAGGCAAGAGTCTACATCTAAGGTTATCCCCTGACTTCTACATGGACCAAAGCACTGTCATGTACACAGACATATACACATGTGTATACACACACACACACACACACACAAACACACACGCATACACATACACACACAAACACACACACACATACACACACAAACACACACAAATACACACAAACACACACACACACATGCACACACATGCACACACACACACACATGCACGCACACCAGAAACAGAGAGATGCATGAGCTGAAGGCTGAATTCATATTACCTGTGTGGTCTGGGAACTCAAGAGGAAAAATGTAAATTCATACATCGATATCAGAAGCAAATGCAAACCTTCCTATTTATCACTACACAGAAGTAATGGTAGCATGGATATGGGAAATATGAGGAATTAACTTAAAACATGCAATCGATAGTGGGCAGGTCCAACATAAATCTAAAGGGTGTTCAGAACAATAGTGTATGTGGAGGTGGAGAAAATGTCCAAGAAGCGTAATAGTTACACTGCTCCAAAATTAACGTAAGCCATTAATAGTTAAATTTAGAGAATCAAAGAGAAAGAATCTCATTTTAAGTAAATAAAACACAATCGATTCCTAGGATTAGCCTAGTCACAGATACCAGAGCTAGCATCCTTGAAGCACCCGAAATACAACATGGCTTACGATCTGTCTGCAGCGGGCTTCTAAAGACTGACCACTGGCCATCAAACCTCCGAGGGCGGTAGGCAGTCCTGTCTGCCCAACTGCAGAGTGGGGTCAGGAACTGTGGAATAAAATGTAAAGACCCCATTGAGCTGCAGAGTGACTCTGACACTGCTGGTCTGGGGCTAGCCTGGGAAAACACGTGCTTAGATTGAGAACTACATCTCGAAGAGCTGTCGTGGGTGAGAGAGGCCCCTGTGAGACACCAAGGGAGCACGGCCAGCTGGTTGCTGCTAGCCAGAAAAACTAGCTCCCAAGAACGAGTACAAAGTAAATCTGCTTCGGACAGAGCGTAAGAGTCAATGACAGACTTGGCTGTAGTCACTTCTGGAATACGTGCTTCAGGAAGGGGAAAGGATCTGAGAAGAAGGTCTGAGGTGTGAGAGGGGTTGAGGGAGAAGAAAACATCTAATGTGGGTAGATTGGAGTCAGTGTTGAGTGTGGAGACAGCAAGCATAGTTCTCATTTGTTAGAGCTTCAAGATTGATCTGGAATTAAGATCGAACTACATGAAAGCACTGGACAAGATCAGAATAACCAGATTGAAAATAGTATATGACCAGGGGTCGGAGGGATGGCTCAGAGGTCAGACTGCTCTTCCAGAGGTCCTGGGTTCAATTCTCAGCAACCGCACAGTGGCTCACAACCATCTGTAATGAGATCTGGTGCCCTCTTCTGACCTGCAGGCAGAACACTGTATACATAATAAATAAATCTTTAAAAATAGTGTTTGATCCTGACTTTATGGGAGGTACTAAAGTATGTTTATTAAATTTATAGAGTATACATACATATATATGCATATTATACATATACATACATATACACATACATATATATGCACACACACATATAGTTTAATTCAGTATAAGAGCAACAACAAATTCACAATACCAAAGTATTGGTTACAATAGAGGGGAAATACAAAATGAGAGAACAATAAAATTGTCTAAGAGAAATTCAGACTATGCTATAAAGGAACCAACAATCTCAGTCAATACATAGCAGTTAAATCCTCCAATTAAAATGTAGGCTATCCAGTTTGATTTTTTTTTTAAAAAAATACAATTTAGTAAATAATGCATCCAAGACATAAGAATAGACAAAAGTTGGAAGGCAAAATATGTTACACAAATGCAGTCAAAATATCACTATATGCTTGGTTTCAATGTCAGCTGCCACAGCTTAGAACCACCTGAGCAGGGAGCCTGCCCTGGAGACCTGTCCCCATTGCCTTGGTTGACATGGGACATTCTTCCCGGCCTGCTTCAGCACTACTGGTAGCAGCAGAGATAGACGAGGGTACGTCAGAAGGATGTCAGAAGGATGCTCATCTTGCCTTTTGCTCGCTAGCCCTTCCCTTTGGCTGCAAAGATGACTTATCCTGATGTGGTTGCTCCTTCACGGACAGCAGAAACAATGTTTCCAGGCTTTCACTGTAGAACAGGCACCAGCAGTTTTCCCAGAGTCTTCCCCACTCCAGGAGCCAGATTTGGACTCCAGAGGCACCCTACCTTTTCACTGAATGAGACATCCCCCTCAAAGTGAGCAACAGCGACTCCCTGTAAGCAACAGCTCCTCCAGGACGGCACTAAGTGTGGAGGCTCAGCTCCGAGGGCTCGGTACCAGGCTCCCAGCGGCTCAGAGATACGTTGGCCATCATTCCTTTAAATCTCATTTTCCAGACTTTGATACAATGTATTCGTCCTCCTGGTTCCGTTCCTCCAGAGAAGCTGACAGAAACAGATTGATTCAGAGTTTGTTATTCGCCGGGCATGCTCCGTGAAGATTAAATTACTGAGGTCTAGTCACTATACATACAAAAAAAAAATACACTTCAATTATTTTCAAGACTCCCCTGTGTGGTAATTACAGCGTTACACACTAGGGAGATCCTGGAGAACAAAACAGAAAAATCCAAAACACGAGACTGAAATTGTTTATGTGTATCTAATAATGCATTTCAGTCCCTAACGAGCAAAACCTGAATGAACTGCAGTGACTTAAAAAGACTTCTCAGTGACAGATCAAACAGGGAGATAAAAAAAGGTAAGGCTCTAAAAGAGCCTGCTGCCGTTAGCGGCTCAGTCTCAGGCAAGTACAGAATGAGAGCCTCCATGTGCAAACAGGCACCCGGCAGCCCAGAAAGCCGAGTTCCAGTAAAACGATCACAGAGATGCCATCCTCTGATCTCAAAGTTAGGAACCAGTAACTGAAGTGTAAATAAAGAATGCATTTATAACGTGGGGATAACTGAAGAAACAGAGAAGAAACATGCACTGGACGAGGTGCGTGAAGACAGAACATCTTCAGTCCTTTTAACACATAATTGTGACAGGACATGAAGAAGCCAAGCCTTCCTTATTTGCAGAATGCCCAGTGCCCTGCTCGGAAGGTGAACACCACCAGGAAACTCTCGGGTCTGATACAAACGTAAACAATCTTTTATTTTGTTTTTTTTTGTTTGTTTTTTTTTTTTTTTAGTAAAGTTAGTTGCAAGATACCAAATCAATTCACACATGAAAATAAAATCTGTAGCTTCTTTACATGCTCATAGCAAACTTGCCGAGGGACAGAAAAAAAAAGAAAGAGCAGAAAGAACTTATTCTGGAGCCCACCTCATACTTAAACCTAAGCCTAGGCTACCTCTAGAACGTAAAGCTACTGTGTAAGAAGTGTAAGAAGATATTGGTGTCGGAAATAGTCTCTACGCTCCTGGATTGGAAAGCAATTACCACTATTACCAAAGCGGTCTGCAGACTCCCTGCAATCCTCTCATTGATATCACAGTGGTACTCTTCATGGAAGTAAAGACAAAAATCCTGAAATTTATACAGAGACACAAAAGGGATCCTAAGTAGAAAAGAGACCGTTGGTGATGTCACAGAACACCACTTTCAATTGTGCTATTGAGCCACAGTGACAAAACCAGCATGACAGCATAGGAAAATGGTGTAGGTGAGTGGGACGGAGTGGGGGAGCCAACTATAAACCGAGAGCCATGACCACCGAATACTCTCTGACAAAAGGTATCAGAAATATATTCGGGGGAAAAAACGGCACATTAGATAAACTGTGCTGGTGAAAAGGTGTGAAGGGAAGAAAAAAAACATCAACCCCACCCCCACCACCCAATTAATTAAAACTGAAGAACTGAAATCACTGGAGGGAAACATCCCAAAATACAGACATAACAACTCTCCGAATAGGACCTCAATAACGTGGGAAATAACCCCAAGAGTTGATGAGTCTCATTACACCAAATTGAAAAAAGCTTCTGCACATCGAAGAATGCCGCTATCTGATAGGCTGATCAAATAAAGTGATCAGAAGGCTACAGGACGTGAGAAAATATTTCCCGGCCATACTGCAGAAAAGGGGCTAATATCTGTGACTTATAAAGAACTATAAAAATTAAACGCAGCTTCCCCCAATCCTGCCCATCAACAGGCTAATGAACACAAGTTCATAATAAATACTTTAAAATACTGTGTAAACAGCCTCCGGGGAAATGTAAATTACGACTACAATGAGAATCCTTCTCATTCCAACCAGAATGGTTATAACAAAGGGGGAAAAGTGCTGGTGAGTGTGTGGGAACAGAGAAAGTCTTCCCTGCTGCAGGTGGGAGTGTAAGCATTATAGACATCCGGATGGTTTCTCAAAAGGCTAAATTCAGAAGTGCTGCATTACTCAGCTACAGCACTCCTGGGCACACCCCCAATGGTCTCCGGATTCTTCCACCAGGACACCTGCTCACCCAGTGTTTATTGCTGTTCTAGTCACAGTAGCAAGGACGTGAAGTCAGCCTAGGGGGACACTTCAGAATGAAGGGCTAATGAAAACGTGGCACATTACACAGTGAAACTGTACTCAGCCTGTCTTAGTTAGGGATTTACTACTGTGAACAGACACCATGATCAAGGCAAGTCTTAGAAGGACAACATTTCATTAGGGCTGGTTTATAGGTTCAGAGGGTCAGTTCATTGTCATCAAGGTGGGAGCATGGCAGCGTCCAGGCAGGCATAGTGCAGGAGAAGCAGAGAGTTCTACATCTTCATCAAAGGCTGCTAGGACTAGGGTATTAAAGCCCACACCCACAGTGACACACCCACTCCAACAAGGCCACACCCACCCCAACAAGGCCACACCCACTCCAACAAGGCCACACCCACTCCAACAAGGCCACACCTACTCTAACAAGGCCACACCTACAACAACAAGGCCATATCTCCAAATAGTGCCACTCCTTGGCCCAAGCATATACAAGCCATCACATAGCCATAAAGAAGGAAAAATAAAACATGGCTAGAACTGGAGATCACTAAGCTGGACTCATAAAAACAGACGAGTACTACATGTTCTCTTTCAAATGCAGATCCAAGTTTTGAATATTGACCTGTGTAGGTCAGGCCATGAGCCTGAAAGGGGACCATGAGAGGGGAAACCCTTTAAGGAGGTAGGAAGATGGTAATAGAATGCATGAAGCATGACGGGGAAAGGGAGCTGCTGAGGGTGGAAGGAAACAAGTTGGGGGGGGAGGGGAAAGGGAGGAAAGAAGGGAGGGAGGAAGAGGAGAAAAAGGGAGAGAGAGAGGGAGAGGGAGGGAGGGGGAAGAAGAGGGGAAGGAAGGGGGAGGAGGGGGGAAGGAGGGGGAAGGAGGGGGAAGGAGGGAAGGAGGGGGTTGAGGGGGGGAAGGGGGGAAGGGGGAAGGACAGGGACAGAGGGGAGGGGGGAAGGAAGAGGAGCTAAAGTGAGGGAGGGGGAGGGGGAAAAGGGGAAGGAGGGGGAAGGGAGGGGGAAGGGGAGGGAGGAGGAGGGAGGCAAGGAGGAGGATATGAAACAACCAGAGTATGTATGAATATCTTAATTATGCCCATTATTTTGTATGCTAATTTAAAAAACAAATATAAAAGTTAAGCGTTAAATGCGCAAACTTATTGGATTATTCAGCGAGAACAAAGAAAGCAAATGCGAATGAGTAAGGTTACAGAAGAGGTATAATCAGAGATTGAGCCGAGGTTTATATGTGATAAAATAATTAATAACTTTACGCCAAGTAATTTCAGAACCTTGATGAAACGGGGGGTTGCAGAAACATCAACTATTAAAGTTGCCATACAAGGGAAACTATTAAAAAAATTTAAAACCAAGGATCAAGTTCTTCCACACACGCGCAGGTGATTTGCAGAGACGTTTTGTGGAACAATGGAGGAACGGGTTCTAATCCTAAACTTTCCCTACTTTGCAAATCTTTTGATAAAGTTGGACTGACCTTCCATCCTACCTACTCCATCAACCCAGGAACACATTTTAGAGGCGACAAAACTCATACGTCCTTACTCAGGAACAGAGGATTGAAGCTCCCGAAAACACCGAGGAGCCGAATAAAGTCACATAAGGAGAAAAGGATGAGGGCTAATGCAGCTTTACCCCAAGAACACACAGGCTTAATATTAGCAGATGATGTTAAGGCGTAGTTTCTGAGCCTGAAATGAAGGTGTGCAATTGTTGCCAACCTCATGCCCTGAGCATCTCTGGAGTCCCCGTGGTAGGAGGAGAGGATGTGGTGATATTGCATGTGGCTAATCCCCTGCCCCTGCTGCCCGTGCCCTGGATTACTGCCTGCAGACCCTACCTGCCCTTGGGGATTGGAGGTGCGCGGAGCCGGACTCAATGACACAGACTCAGTCAGTCAGTAAGAAACGCACCAGGAAGCTCATGTGAACTCTACTGCAAGCGCCTTTAACACCCTCCACCCATGCCCCATTGGTCCAAAGAAAGCGTCTCCTCTAAACAGCAGTTCCTGATTGGCTGGCATTGTCTGCGTCAACAATCATTGGTCTTTCAGGCAGTCTTCAATTAGGTCGTCTAGCAGGCAAGGCCTTCGTGGCTGCGCAGCATTTACCTGATGTGGAGGCCGCCTTTCCTCCTTCATACCCCTACAGTTAGTAATCCAATCAGTCAATTAAATGTTTAAAATGTGTGGTTTCTAGTTAAAGATGAAAAGGTAGATGTTTGTCCTCACATGTAGGCCGCATCGAATAGCTTCCTATGCAGCGGTTTTTAAAACGGCGAACTAGGAGAAAAGAGCAGTCTGTGACTTTGCACAGGATTCTCGCTAGAATATTCTAATGAGTTAGAATTGTTGAGCGTTTACTCAGACGGAAGAAATGGCTCAGAGGGCCCGAGTTTGGTTTCCTAACACCCACGTCAGGTGGTTCTCAAATGCTGTTAACTCCAGCTCCCAGGGCTCCAATGCCTTCTGCTGGTACACATTCTCTCTCTCTCTCTCTCTCTCTCTCTCTCTCTCTCTCTCTCTCACACACACACTCTCTCTCTCTCTCTCTCTCTCACAGACAGAGAGAGAGAGAGAGAGAGAGAGAGAAACACACACATATGAATACAAAATAAATCTTAAAAAAACAAAGAGGTCACCCATTCATTCATCAGGCATTTACTGACCACCTAGGATAACGGAAGCACTGCTTTGGGCATCAGAAATACAACAATAAATGGAACGCATTAAAGCCCAACATGTGCATAACTTCCGTTCCGCGGAAGAAGAACACATTGGAAATGAAATGATGGTAAAGCCAGTTCTGTATTAGAAAGTGCTAAGAGCAGGGACAATACGGGGGGGGGTGGCAGTGGGACACCCACCACAGGCACAGTGTTGAGCAACCTACCTGACTTTCCTCTGGATGCTACCAAACTCTTAAAAAATCAGGGCTGGAGAGAAGGCTCAGTGGTTAGAGCACCGACTGTTCTTCCAGAGGTCCTGAGTTCAAATCCCAGCAACCACATGGTGGCTCACAGCCATCTGTCACTGGATCCCATGAACTCTTCTGGTGTGTCTGAAGACAGCTACAGTGTACTCATATATATGGAATAAATAAATCTCAAAAAATACATTAATTTTATCATTTGTTATTTGCCCACATGAATTGCACCCATCAATAAAAATAACTGAAACTCTGAGGGAAACGGGTGAATATTTCTCAACAGACAATTATGAAACATCACAGAAACACTTCAAAAGGATCTGTGAGCTGAAAGATGTTTTCAAGGACCTGTTCCAGGCCATATAACCAAACAAGTTGTAAGACTAAAGGGGAGAGAAATAAATGCAAAATATCGAGCTCATACCAGCTGGCTTGGTGTCCATTGATACAAACTAAAGTCATCAGAGAGGAAGGAGCCACAGTAGAAGATCTGTCTCCATGAGACCCAGCTGTAAGGCGTTTTCTCAATTAGTGATGAAGGCGGGAGGGCCCAGCCCATTGTGGGTGGAGCCATCCCTGGGCTGGTGGTCCTGGGTTCTATAAGAAAGCAGGCTGAGCAAGCCAGGGGAAGCAAGTCATAAGCAGCATCCCTCTATGGCTTCTGTATCCACTCCTGCTTCCAGGTTCCTGCCCTGTGTGAGTTCCTGTCCTGACTTCCTTTGGTGATGAACAGCAATGTGGAAGTGTGAGCTGAATAAACCCTTTCCTCCCCAACTTGCTTTTTGGTCATGGTGTTTTGTTGTAGCAATTAAAACACTAAGACAAAGCCGGAGAGAGGTTCAGTGGTTTAGGGATCCTGTCGCTCTTGCATAGAACGCTGGCTCCAAGCACCCACACAACAGCTCTCAACTGGATCTAACCCAGTCACAGGGAATCCCGTGTCCTATTTTGACCTCCTTGCTGAGGAAATTCGTCTCACCTGCTATGCTGGGTAGGCATTCCTGTCTTTTTGTCTTGTCTAAACAGTTACTTTTGCGTAAGAAGGAGAATCAGGGTGGAACACAGGAGATGCCCTGGGAGCCTGGGAGCTGACGTCACGAACCAGTGCGTTTCCGGTTCTCACTGGATGAGTGTCAGTGGAGAAACGTGTCTGTGGGTCGCCAACGAAACCAAGAGAGGGGTTCGTCCCAACCTCATGCTTAGCTTTGGTGAGTCTGTTCTGGCTTTCTATCTGGCAGAAGCGGATTCTCAGTAGATTCTCACATGAGGAGCGAGCCTCGGAAGAACCCAGGCAGCACACGCTGGCTGACGCTGACCACCGTCAGCTCCGAGGGCTCCACTGAGCCAAAATCCTGTTCCGTGCCTGGGCAACCCCAGTCTTTTGCACACATTCTGATCACAATCTTGTCTCTCATGCCAATCTTCCTCAAAGGCATGCTACAGCAGGAATTACTCAGGCCGTCAGCGCCACGCATCGGGATGTTAGGCTTGAATCAAGTCGCTCATTTGGAAGATGCCTGAGGGTAGAAAGAGAAGAGGGATGGTATGAACCACGTGGGCGGGGCTTCGGATGACAGACAGAGGCTTCTGAGAAAATTTCAGAATCTGAAACTGTACCAATAGTATATACCCATTTGGCTGAAAGCGAAGATCAATCAGTGTGATAAGCGAAAACAAGCCGAAATCCCCTAGCGAGTGCCTCTTCTCGTCCTCAAGATGCTTCTTCCGGGCTGTTGCTGCGCAACCTTTCTGATCTGTCTTCTTCAGCACCTCGACTCTCTCCCTGTTCATATGCCCATCTGACTCCCCAGTAACTGCGACCTGCCAAATGCCACTGTCCACAAGGAGCCACCCACCAGTGAGCTGCACAGACAACTGCAGAAACCCAGAAATGACATCAAGTAGAAGCCGTAATTTACAACGTCCCCACACTAAAGCAGGATGCAAAACTATTTATGAAAGCATTTGAAATTGTTTTCAGCCACGCATGGCCAGTTTGTTCACCAGTCATTCTAAACTTCACGTGCTAAAAGCCAATTGCATTGGCCAGGAAGGGACCATGAGACTGATCTTACCACAACAAGCCCAGTGACCATAAATGGGCTCCCAAATATACCAAATGCATGGCTTCCTAAAGGCATGATTTCTAGCAAAATTTGATGGAATTCTCACTTACTTGCTCATTCATTCATTCATTCATGCAAACACACACAGGCAACACACGCACACCACACATATACACGCATGACACACACATACCACACACATACAACATACACACAACATAAACACCACACACACAGCACACACTCACATACACACCACACACTCACACCACACACAACACACACAACACGCACTCACAAACACACCACACACACACAACACACTTTCACAAACACTACACATACACACCACACACACCATACATATATACCACACACACCACACACTCACATACAACACACACACACACTCATAAACACACCACAGATACACACTACACACACTACATACACACCATACATACATACCACACATACATCACACACTTACACACCACACACACACTCACACACATATACACTCACTTTGACCCATCTCTCTGGAGAGTTAGTCATGAAACCGTAACTCACCTTCTTCCCGATTCCCCCCCCAGATGTGTTGCACTTCAAAAGTAGAAATGAGGAGAGAAAGGGGTCCTTTAATTAAATTACCACCCCCAATATGGCATCTTATGAACTACAGTAAACTAGCTGCCTGCAGAGCGCACTGGTGAGCTCTCTCCAGCCAGCTGTGCACTGATGACGCTCCTTCATATGCAAACAGAAGAAACAGTGAAGAAGTTACCCCACCATACAGAGGGAAGAAAGCAAGATTTCCTCGGTTTAGATCACGTGAGAAGCTCAAGGGAAGAGAAATCTACTTAAGACCCTGCCATGCCATGAGCAGTCAAGGTGAATTAAGAAAGGATAAACAGCTGTCCTCCCGCCAGCTCCAGTACGCTGTACCAAGTCCTGTCACTTTGCCTGTACTTCAGAGCAGACTGGCCACACAGGCGGTGGGCGTTGAAAACGTCCTGTGGGTTTCTCAGCTCCAGCCCTCACCTCAACCCTTAGGTTGACTGAAGAACATTTTGTCATGCTAAACTGAGCTGGAAGAAGGGAGTTCTGCACGTGCAACTGAACTATCAAATGCACACCAGAGGGGCCACTCTGTGCAGCTCCTGGGAACCTCTGTGCCAGAGTTAGCTGGGCCTGCTGGGGGGAGATTTCACTGGTGTACATAAAACCCCACATTCATCCTGCAAGTCATTACTAATTGTACCCCAGTATCCCTTAAAACCCCATGTAAAGGAAGGGGTCCAACCCATGGCTAAAAGCCCCTCTCTCACGTTCTCCCCTCTCTCCTGTCTCTTGTAACATTCTGGTCTTTAGCATAAGATCCTAAAGGAAGCAGGGTGCAGATGTGCTCAGGTCCTCGGGGCATCAGCAAATGATCACACTTTGTTTTGAGAACCACTTAACCCTCACACTGTCTTGTGGTCAGTTTCTTCCCAAGGTGTTGGCTTTATGGGACAGGTCTGTACTCTATCTTTCCCCCCTAGCCTAGCCAGGTCCTTCCAGCTTCTCCTGGAAGACCATACACCATCTTCAGAGGGTGACCCAGCATTTACCGATGTCCTCGACCCCCCATAGTCATCCATGGAACTACAAAATCTGAATTTCCCCACTGTTTCAGTCTGAATGCTGTGTGTGAGTGACCTTCATTAAGAGAATGGGGACACATTTAAAATGGATATCAGACACTTCCTCCTTGTCTTGGTACAGTGGGAACATAAAGTTCTCAGAGATAATAAATTACAGTCCTATCAGAAAATTTAGGTATTCAGCACATGGCCTATCTAATGAGAGGAAAAAACAGACCCAGCTGATAGACAGCTTACTAAAATATTCCTTCTCTTTCAAAGGACAAGTGAAGGGATTTCTAGTTACCTGGAAACAGGCAAGGTTGTCAGTTATTTTGTGTGTGTGTGTGTGTGTGTGTGTGTGTGTGTGTGTGTGTGTGTGTGTATGCATGTAACTATGTATGTATACTAAACACATAAATAGAACATGATGAGTGTTTTTTGTTGTTTGTACATATATGGTTTCAGGGCTGACCACTCTGCACTGGAGAGCCAATAGGGGCTGGCTCATCCCTAGGAGAGGCTAACTTTCTTCTCTAACAGTCAACAGCTACCTGTAATTCTTTGTCGAAGAATGGGGACCCCCTTGAAATTTCCCCCTTCCACCCCAGTTTGTCCACTGGTATTGCCATTCTCCACGTCTGGTTTATGCAGCCATTTCGAGGACAGACAGTTTCACAGCCGACCTCTGATATCCTGGACCTTTAAGCCTTCCCACCCTCTCTCCCTCAGTGTTAGCTGAGCCATAGATGCAGGGGCTTTGATGAGGGTGTATCCATTGGGGTTGGACTCCCCATGAGCTACTGATCTCTCCATTGATCCCGTTGTGGTTTTCTGTGATCGTCTCTGTTTACTCTAAAGAGAGGCTTCTCTGATGAGGGGCAGTATCTACACTTTCTGTGGGTCTAAGGACAAGATTTAGAATGTAGTAATTATGTCACTTTAACCAGCCATCTGTAGTAGATTCTAAGCCTGTGACTACCAGGAAGCTGGCTAGATTGCCAGTATCAGGCATGGTTTCTCTCCTGTTGAGTGGACCTTAAGTCCAGTGAGATAGCTGTTGGTTGCCAGGGACCTGTGAGTGCCATGTCTTGAATCTTCGCGTGTACCTTGTCATGCTGGTCATTGTCACAGTTCATTTCTGAGCGAGGCTGTTTAATTGCTTCCCTCTCTTGGCAGCTTGCAGTCTTTTCTGGTACTATGGAAGTTAGACCAAAGGAAGGAGGCTTTCAGGTCAGATCCAGCTCAAATATCCGAGTCTTCTGTATAGGGGCCCTTTGTCAACCCCTGAGAGGCAACTATGGATTACATCAATAATGCAGGTTGTTTGGGAAGTCACTTGAACAACCCTGACCAATAATTTAAAAGGTTTCTCATGCCCATATCGATTTTTTGTTAGTCTATGATTCTTATGGCGAGCATTGTTACCCGAAGTAGAATAGCTCTCTTGAATAGATATATTATATTCTTGAATGTGTGTGTTCTCATAAAATAAAGTGATTTCTTGAGGCTTTATCAAACGACCTCCGTGTTATTTGTCCCTCATCCTGCTTCCTTCTCTATTGACTTCCCTTCTTCCTTGATAGTTAACAGCACCTCTCAGGTTTTCCATTTTGTATACTGCTATTCCCCCTACCTCACTCCCCACTATGGTTCCTGTGCGCTTCTCCTGTAGTCTGTGGTCACTCCGTGTTTTATAGTCATGTCTATGGATGTGGAGCTAGTCTTGAGAGAGAATATGTGGTTTGTCCCTGGGTCTGGGTTGCTTCGAAATAAAATCTTTTCTAGCTCGATCCATTATCAAAGTTCATGATTTCACTTTTGTTTACAGCTGAGTAGCATCTCAGTATGTGTACATACCACATCTCCACTGCCCATTGAGGGGAAGTTATGTCATTTTCATTTCCTGGCTATTGTGAATAGACGTTGAGTCTTTGGACATATGTGAAGGAATGGACTGCTGGATCCTATGGTAGAATTCTAATTCTAATTCCTCCTCCTCCTCCTCTTCCTCCTCCTCTTCTTCCTCCTCCTCTCCCCCTCCTCCTCCTCCTCCTTCCACTTCCTCTCTCTCTTCCTTTTCCTCTTCTTCTTTTGAGGATTCCCCCCATATTGATCAACAAGATGGCTGAATTGTGCATTCAGTCATTTTTATAACATCAAGTCTTCGAATCCGTGAACATGGGATGTTCTTCCATTTTTCTCGTGTTTTTCTCAATCCCTTTCTTCAGAGATTTGCAGTTTTCACTGTAGAGCTTTTTCACCCCCTTGGCTAAGTTTATTCTAAGGTATTTTATTGGTTTTGCTGTTATTGTAAATAGACTCTATCCATGATCTCTTGTTGATGGTGTATGGCAGGCTACTAACTCTTGTAAGTTGATTCTGTGCCCTGGCAGTCTGCTGAAGTTGTTGATCGTATCTGCAAGTTCTTTCTGGAATCCTCCTGCATAATTTCATCTCATCTGAAAATAGAGATTATTTGATTTTATCTTTCCACACTTGTGCCCCATTAATTTCTTGCCCCATTGCTCCAGGAAGTATTTACAGCACTCTTGAAAAGGAGTAGAAATGGTGGGTGTTCTAGCTCATTCCTGATTTTGATGGAACCGCTTTGAGTTTTTCTCATTTAGGATATTTGTTGACTGTGGGTTTGTCACACACAGCTTTTCTTGGTTTGTGTATGTCCCCTTCTCTCTCCAGGACTTTTGTCATGAAACTGTGCTTGATTTTGTCAAAGGTTTTTTTCTGTAGCTACTGAGATGATCGTGTGATTTTTGTCTTTAAGTACACTGATATGACTTATATTTTTTTGACTTATATATGTTGAACTAAGCCTGCATTTCAAGAGAAAAGTCAGCTTGATGGTGTGAACAGTCTTCTTGATACGTGCTCATACGTGGTTCATTAGCATGTGATCGAGAATGTTTGCATCTATGTTCATCAAGGATGTCCATCTGTGGGATTTATTGTTTTTCCCTCTGTGTGTGTGTGTGAGTGTGAGTGTGTATGTGAGTATATATGAGTGTGTGAGTGTATGAGTGTGAGTGTGTGTGAATGTATGAGTGTGTGTGAGTGTGTGAGTGTGTGAGTGTGTATGTGAGTATATATGAGTGTGTGTGAGAGAATGTGTGCGATATGTGTCGTGTGTGTGAGTGTGTGAGTGTGTGTGTGTGTGTGAGTGTGTGTGAGTGTGTGTGTGTGTGTGTGAGTGAGTATGTGTGAGAGAGAGTGTGTGTGATACACTGTATTGTGTGTGTGAGTGTGTGAGTGTGTGTGAGTGTGAGTATGTGTGTGTGTGTACCAAGTTTGGGTATTTGAGTAATACTGGCTTCATAGAATGAATTTGGGAGTATCCTTTTCTTTCTATTTTTTGAAAAGTTTAAGAAAGATTGGTTATAATTTGTTTTTGAAAGAATTTGGCTGTGGATCTCTCTGGGCCTGAACTGTTTTTAGTTAGAAAGCTTTTTATTACTGTTTCAATCCCCTCCTTTGTCCTGAGTCTGTTTAGGCTGTCGGACTTCATTTGGTTTAACTTAGGTAGTTTCGATGAATCAAGGAATTCATCTATTTTTTTTTTCTTTTAGATTTTTCCAGCTTAATGGAGCATGGGTTTTTAAGGTACACCCTTATAACATTCTGAGACTCTTTGGTGTCTGTTGAAATGGTTCCCTGTCCATTCCTGATTCTGTTCATTTGCATCTCTTCCTTTCTTTTGGTTAATTGGGCCAAGTGTCTCTAAATTTGTCTTCTCAAAGAACTAGCTCTTAGAATTTTTGATTTGGTTTTTGTGCCGTTTTCTTTGTTTCTGTGCCATTGATTTCTACTTTTATTTTTATTATATCTTGTCTACTGGGCTTGAGCTTGGTTTGTTATTGTTTCTCGAAATTCTTGAGTTGCATTATTAAGTCATTTATCTGTAATCATTGTGAGTCTGTAATGTAGACGCTTGCCACTGTAAGCCTCTCTTAGCGATGCTTTATCGTGTCCCAGAGGTCCCTGGGGTGGTTCCATTTATTTCCAGGAATATTTTGATTTCTTTCTTGATTTTTTTTTTAATTCACTCATCATTCAATAATGTGCCGTTTCGTCTCCGTAGTTTATGCTCTTACCAGATGTACGTTTGCGGTCACTTACTGCATGAGATAGGATACATGTGATTATTCCAATCTTTCTGCCTTTGCTCAGTCTTGCTTTGTGTCCCCCCGGGTGGTCCATGGAGGAGCTTCCGTGTACTGCTGAAGAGAACCTATAGTCTTTGGTGTTTGGGTGGAATATTCTTCAGGCAAAATTAACAAACTTGACATCAATTAAATAACGGCATGCGAGGATCTACCTCTGTCTGGATGCGGGTGGATTTGCCCAAGGGTTTATCTCAGGCTCTGGTCCTGCTTGGTGCTGCACCTCCTTCCGGGGTTCTGCTTCCCAGTGAAACTGCCCCACTGTCTGTAGCCCAGGGCTGCTCTTTTCTGGCTAACATCCTCTGGCTCTCCGACCGAGGACAGCGTGGGCAGGCACGTGCTTCTAACACGGGTGCAACTGTACAGACTTCACTTGCACCCAGTCTTCAGCTGTGCTGAATCTGCCCTCTGACCTTAGCCTTTTGCCTTTACAGTCTCTGCAAAGGATCACCAGGAGCGGATCCCTCAGGATCCTCAGGAGGGGCCTACACCCGTGAGAGCATGAAGCCGACCTGATATCCGGGACCCCCGAGTCAGGCCCCAGACTGCAGTGTTCTTCCATTGCGTCTTCCCAGAAGTTTCCCTTATGTCTGGAGGTCGATACCAGGTCACCTATGGGTTTTCTTGGTTGTTGTTGCTGTTATTGTTGTTCTTGTTGTGTTGTTTCCTTAAACATTCCTGTGTCTCTTTAATGACAACGTTCAGCTTTGCCTATGGATCCAGGAGACGTTGACACATAAGAGATCTCCACACAATCCTGTGTTCCAGGAAAGGGCTCAGGAGAGCCTCCCTTTTCCACACCATTAAAATAGACCCACAGGCCATGAGACTCTTGTGCCCGCCTGTGACCTCTGTCCTTTCCTCTCTTTCTTCCTCCTCCCCCATCCTCTGTTTCCTTCCCTCCTTCTCTCCCTCACTCCACACTTGATACTCTCCTGCCTCCGCTTCTCCAGGTTGTTACAATTGTGGAATCTGCCATTCTTCTAGAAAGCCTTTTTTTTTTTTTTTAAGAAAAACATCTTAATTGAAAATAGTATTTATAGACCATGATCCATGCCTGGGTAGTGTTTTACCTTCTAATATGGAAAAGAATGCACTCATTTATTTATTTTCCTAACTAAAATGTGGGAATAATAAATAAATAGTATTGCCTACAGTGTTACATTAGTTATAGGAGGTAAAGGTCACAACCAAGAATTTTTCAAACACGAGCTTTTAACTTTGTCTGAGAATGTTTTATTTGGTGTGTTTTGAGCGAGGGGCATTCCAGACTGTGAGAACAGTGCAGCAGGAAACAAGTAAGAAGATAAAGTAGGGTCGGTTACGGATATAGCAGAGTTAGTAAAGTACTTATCTCGTCAGAATTAGGACCTGAATTGCCAGAACCTATTGTTTTTGTTTTTGTTTTAAATCTAGGTGTGTGCTTACAAGCACAGTGCTAGAGAGATGTAGGTAGGAGTTTGCAAGTTCCAAGCTAGTGAGGGAACCTGTCTCAAACAATGGTAGATAGTGCCTGAGGGATGACATCTTAGTTTGTTCTCTGGTCCCCATATGTATGTGTGTCTACACGTGAATAAACCCACATATGCACACATATATACACACACATGCATACACACAAATGCTGACTTGCTTAAGGTTTACACTGCCATGGAAAAAGGCAAACCATAAACAAACAATAAAACAAGTTTTATACCAAGCAATGACTGCCATAGAGTAGACCAAAGTCGGGAAGGGAAATAGGAAATACCTTTTTTATCTTTAATAATACTAAAAGTCAAAACCCTCCACACAGATGATAAGCTCTAAGCAGCACAGCTGGACAGGGCGATCTAATTTATGGGGTGAGAGTTTATTCCTAATGTCCTTTTGCGTTTAGGTAAGTATCCCTGGGAAAATGAAGCCTTCAGAAGGGAAGACCCAGAGGGACTTTAATGCTCGTTTGATTGGGACAAGATCTCACTTTATAGCCCAGGCTTGCCTTGAATGCTGTCCTATCTCAGCCTCCCACATGCTGGGGTTACTGGATGCAGGGCAATACCTGGCTCTAGTATTGGGTTTTTGACAGGGGTGACTCCCTCAAGGGGCTCGTGGGAACCCTGGCAGCCCTTTCCCCCTTTCTCCTTTTGCTTCCTGAATAGTGATGGGAGCAACATTGGTGAGCCACGCCCTCCCGCCATGACTTATTGCCTGAGGCAATAGACCAGTCAACCACTGGCTAAAACCTTCAGAGCCGTGAGCCCAAATCAACCTCGTTTCTTTGCAATTTAGTTATTTTCTGCATGTTGTTATAAATATGCATGTATGTGCGCACACACACACACACACACGTGCAGTGGCGTATTAAGTCTTGGCGTGTAAGACCATTACACAATACAGGTGACACACCTCCTTGGAGTCTGTGTATCATCCTCCCCATGACACAGGGCGGGTGAGGATATCACAGACTAAGTTTGTTTGAAGCAAAGGGCAACTTGTATAGTGTTGGTTGTGGAGACAAGGAAGCATACTTGTTGGCCCCTCTCTGCCGACCAATGGACAAGACACACCCATAGGGCCGTCCTCCTCTGAACCTGCCAGGATATGCCTCATAAATCCTGTTATGCACCCTCCTTCCCAATAAAGGTGAAGTGGGCCGTATAGAAAGCCATCCCTCCCTCCGAGAGACTAACCTCTCCTCCTCTGCCTCCTCCCGTTGCCAATGGGTCTCCGGAGAGCCTCCCGCTCCCCGTGAAAACACTCTGAAGTGGGCAATAGCGCCTTCACGCAAGGGCGTTTTTACTTTAATGTCTATTGACATATCATCGAAGAACCAAATAAAACGATTCTACTCGGCGACACTTTCTTAAGGCAGCCACTATTCGTGAAAAACACTGGCGTGTCAAGGATGAACGACAGCCCCCGACCGCGTCTCTGGTGCGCCCGCGTGAGACGTCGGCGCGCTGCTGCCTGAGTGCTATAAAGTATTTTTATGGGGCTCTAAATTTGGTTGGTGTGCAGTAAACCGGGCACTGGAGACAAATTTCTGAGATTGTGTATATATCAATAGAATAGACAGTCCAATCTATTTCTGGGGTAATCGTGGTGTATATCTTAAAGATACATTTTTATTAAAAGTGAGATTTATTCTGTAGGAGAGGCTTTATAAAGTTGTTGCCCGGCGGTACGGTATCAACTTTTGGGGAGCCTCAGTCAGAGTCACTACCTCA
The DNA here is from genome assembly GCF_011064425.1 of Rattus rattus. Classification (NCBI taxonomy): domain Eukaryota; kingdom Metazoa; phylum Chordata; class Mammalia; order Rodentia; family Muridae; genus Rattus; species Rattus rattus. The sequence continues at coordinate 80,716,147 of NC_046167.1, forward strand.
GGATAGCGTCTTCCGCATGTTGCTGCTTGGGGTACGAGCTCACTCTAAAACACCCCGAGGTCTATTGTGTTGTTACCTCTCTTTTTAAGATACACTCGGGTGCCCTTTAATAGACATAGCTTCGATGATGCCTTGGATTGAATCCCTTGGCTTTTCTTCCTGCTCCGGAGAAGTACTCATGTCCTGTGCAGGCTTAACCCCCCCTCACCCCCACTGTTGCTCTAAGCACTGGAGTGAGCGAAGGACATGCTTGTTTGCAACATTTTATTCCCGAGTCCGCTAAATGAGACTTCCCTGAGCTTCTTACCACATGGAATTTCTCTCTCCATCCCTCAGGCCTGATACCATAGTGGGATATCCTGGTCTTCTCGTAACCCCGTGGGGATCAAAAGGAGATCAAGTAAAGGAATGGCAATTTTAGTAGTTTGTATTTTACCGAACTTTTTCTACATGTTTCCTCAGATCCCGAAGCACGTCTCCTCTGTTTGAACAAGTCACCCGAACCCCTTCCCCACTCCCAACACCAAGCATCGCTGGTGTTGGACGTCTCACCTGGGCGTACCACATAGGCGCCCCAGCCCCTTTCTTGATGAACCAGAGAGCCTGGCTGCAGGCTTTTGTTGTGGAAATCCTCAGCTTTAAAAAGAGACTGTCACCCCTGATTCCTGGGCTGTGGTTCTTCTCCAAGCCCTGTCATGCTGTTGTCCCTCTTGTCTGTCTTTCCATGGCACCAAAAGCTTTCTGATGAACTCCGTATTTCCCAGTAATCCATCTTGGTGTCCCGGTAGCCACCCTCCCTGTCCAAACCCAATGCAAACCTTTGCTCATGCACTGGAATGCCCTTTCCGTTCGGTTGCAGGAAGCTTTCTCCACCAGCATTTACCTGACAGAGCAACTATTGGGAGGTTGGACTTAGATAAAATACAAACACATCTAACAGATGTTCGGGACATAAACTTGAGATTCTGTCTCTACTAAGGCTCTCACCTACTCGACACACTTAGGAGCAATGCATCCTGGAAATTCACAGAACTGCAAGCACTGTTTCCTTCTGCTTCGAAAATGGCTCCCCTATTTCTCTCCACAGAAACTGAATAAAAGTTGGCCAATCAGCAGTCTCTCATCCGGGCACTTTCCTCTCAGCGGGCACCTTCCTCTCAGCATCTTATAATGTGGACCAACTCATTGCCTTGCCTATCAGGGGACCCATGCACTCTAACCCAAGGGTGGAAAACTCCTACGGGTCCTCAGGGAGCCCTGAGACAGGAACCCTTGTGGGGAAGTCTTGTCTACAGAGCCAAAGCAAGCCGGGAGGATGGAGAGGGAAATTTAGTTCCGTCGCACATGCAGAACCAGAGTCCAGAACTCAGTTTGAACCGTCTGGCCCACCGGGTTGGGCACTCAGTGCGGGGAAAGGATGCCTCTCTGATGAAAAAGAGAGGAAGCCTACACTCCTAGCTTCTGCTGCCGCTCCTGTCTCGGTGGGTTAGACTGGAGTGGGCGACTTAAATAGCGGAAATTGGTTTTCTGAGGAGTCTGAAACCCAGACGTCTGAGATGAGAGACCTGTTGTAGCTGAGTTTTGACGAAGGTCTACTCCCTGCCTGCAGAGAGCCCACTTCTGGCTGGGTTTACAGGCCCTTTCCTTAGTGCCTCGGTAAAGAAGAGAGGGAGAGGGAGAGAGACCCGGAGCACAAGGGAGAGGTGCGGGCAGGTGAGAGACCGTCGCCAGCATCTTACTGGGCCACCAAGGGTAGAGGATCGGGACCCTCCTCTTGTGGTTTTATTTGTCTTTAATTATGGCCAAAGACTGGCTCCATCCATGCACACACTGAGTGCTGGGGCTTCAACTTTTGGTCCAAACCGCTAGGCCTGGGGAGCTCCGCAGGGGTAGCAGGCAAAGAACAAAGTGCTTGCCTGTTCCCTCACCTCGTACTTTGCCATAGTCATAAATAACATTAGGAAGCAGATAGATATAAATGCAGTCACAAGCACACAGGCAGCACCGTCCCGGGAGGGAAGGAGTGGTTATATTTCAAATTATTAAAGAGTAAACCACATGCACAGAATAAATGGATCTCATTTAGCGCTGGAAGTTTGGTGCCTTTTATTTTTACCTAATTAGAGCATTTTCTATGTAAAGGGCTCATGATTTTCGGTGAGGTGCACCAGCAGCAAATTTAACTTCCGAGGAAAAGCAGTTAGTTTTAGAAATGGAGGTTGTCTGTCAGTTATACGATCTTAGTAGCGAGCAGCCGGAGAGCCTTGGTTACTCCCTGGGCTTTTTGGCGCCAAGTTGGGCCTGAACTTGGGCAGGGACTCGGCTGAAATAACTGATGTTGATTTGAGGCTGATTCGTGATAACAGATCCTGAAGTAACTCAATAGAAATGGCCAGGGTGTGAACTCCATCTATGAAGTGATTTTTTTTTTTTTTAAAACAACGTAACCCTCAGTATTTGGTTATTTTAATCAGCACATTTGGTAGTCAAAGGCTCTGTGGCTTCAGGCAAGATAACCGCAGTAAAGAATCACTTTTTTTAAAAGCAGTACTCAGAATCTGAATAAAACATGATGCTTTTGCTACTCGTGGGGGATAAGGACACCGCCCTTCTCTGACCTCCTGATAGGATAAATCCCACTGGCAAATCTATTTATGTAAACCCACTTTGGGAGTCTGGTGGAAGGGGATCATTTCCTTCAAATGCTGCTGAGTTTTGTTTGCTAGTCTCTTATCAAATAATTTCTTTTTCCACCTAACGTTTTTCTTTCCTTTTCTTTCCTGAGATGAGAGCATCTCTCAGGCCAGCTCTAAAAGACCTATTGGGAATGTGAAAGAACCATGGGGTCAGTAGCACTTGGCAAAGGCTCGCGGGACACTGTGGTGGAACAGAGTAAGCCAGGAACTACAGCCTGCAGCCGAGGACTTCCTTCCCACTTCCCCATGGCCCCCGGGGCAGGCACGGACTTCTTTACCATTTCCTGACACCGCTCGCCCCCAGATTTCTTCACACAGAGCGGTGTGTGCTCTGCAGCCCCTCCTACACCTCACAACTGCACATTAATCGATGACTTTCTCCTCCTTCCCCCTGCCTATGCAATCTAGGAGGGCAAAGCAGTGTCCGTTGTATTCCCTAAGATATCCTGTGTTTGCTAACATTGCCTGAAACAGAAGAGGGACCAAGCACCAGTTACTGAGTGGTTGGATAAACATTTACCAACCAAGCCAGCTTGTCCCACTGTCAAACACCACTACAGAGCTAGCCTATAAAAAATTCATAATACAAATCAATAGTGTGTACAGCATACTAACACCATCTGTTGATTTCTGGCTTATACTTGACACACACACACACACACACACACACACACACACATACACACACACACACATGCACACATATGGAAACCTATAACTTATAACTACAGAAAATCTATTCCAGGTTGAACACCTCTAATCCAGAAACCTCAAATCTGAGATGATCCAAATATTAGCTCTTTGAGTGAGCACATAGGGAGGCTGGGAAGTTCTGCGTCCGACTTTGCGTGACGGGCTCCAGTTCACTGAAGGGATGCCCGTTAAATTCCTGTCATCGTGCGAAGACACCAGAAGTATCACAGATGGTTACTTTCAGGCTATGTGTATAGGAAATATAAGAAATAAGAGTGAATTTTGTGTTTAGACTTATGACTGATAACATTTAAAGGTCTCCGACATTGGACGTCTAAACAGCTCTGGTAGGAACCATTTCAGATGTGGACTATGTAGCCTGTGTACAGTACAATCGTTATATACCAAGTTATTCTGCAATCATTCAAGAGCCCTGAAAGAGGTGGGCACAGTGGGACAGGCCTGCAACCCCATAAACCTAGTGGGGGTGTGAATTCAAGGCTTAGCCTGGGCTACATAGTAGGACCTGATCTCCAAAATCATAGTAAACAAAAAGCCACAGTGAACAGGCACCTTGAGCACCAATGGCCCTCTGCACATTGCTGTTAGGAAGCTAGGGTTTGAACTCAGCTCTTTCTGACTATGGTGTACATTCCTAACAACTACAAAAAAATTTTTTTTCCCTAAGACATGTTGAAGCTGAGGACTGGACTCAATAGATATTTTTTGCTAACGAGAAGCCACATCTTGGTTTCTTCCTTCCAAATGAGAGGTTCCTTGGGCCAATGTGACATTAACATTTAGACGGATTTCACTATATATAATGAAACTGCTGTTGCATGTAGAATAAATGTGATTGTTTAAACGCCTAAGGAGCTTCATTGAAAATGCAGCCTTCATTGCAAGAAGGCAATGTTCCTCTCCCTCTTTTGTCCTTGTTAATGTGTTTGGAGAGGCAGAGAAAGGGTCTTCCCAACCTCAGGCCTAGGTCAGAAGCCTGGAGGTGAGGGTACAAGGGTGGGGGCACACAATCTTGTTCCAACCATGTCCAAGGCTAATCCAGGAAGAGCTGGAGCGCTGGAGTTTATTTTTTATTTATATTTTCAATATGATGGTGATAAGGGGCCACTTAAAAAGCCTCCCATCTTGAGCTAGCACTCCCTCCAGTTTTGTATATAGATGGTTTACTTGGGCCAAGTTAAAAGAGAAATTCTGTAGATGAGTGTTTTTGACCGTACATATATACGTGTACCACATGCATGCCTGGTGCCCATTGGAACTGGAGTTATAGGTGGTTATGAGCCCATGATGTAGGTGCTGGGAACCAAACCCACATCCTTAGCAAGAGTAGGCCATGTTCTTAGCCACTTAGGCACCCCTGCCCCCAGCCCTTAAACCTAGGAGCCTGGTACTCTGCTGTCCACTCAGCCTGTCTGTTTGACTTGCTTGTAAGAGAACAATGCAACAACGATTCCTACTGCTCTGGGGTCCCAGGAAATCAGCTTTTGATTCCTAAACCAACTCATAGCTGTAATCTTACATTGTATACTCCTCTATGTTCACAAATTCATGAACTAAAGACATGAATGCATGTAGGAACATGTGTTGTGGTAGTCCTGAAAACAACTAGCAGGTCCAACGAGACCTGTACAACCAATGTCCACTATGCATTTTGGAAACGATGTAACAACATTGCTTGATAATTGTGTGTTTGAAGCAGTGAATGTTTGGGGGCTGGTGACTTAACCCCCTGTAAAACACTTACAAAGATTTCTGAAAGTGTCCCTCATTTCCTCTCCCGTGTGACGCTTTCTGTGCTGATGGGTTAAGTACAGAGCAAAGCTCTTTTGAGAGACTGTATCAAGACACAGCCATAAAGACACGTCAAATACACACGAGACAGGTGACATATAAAAATCACAAATCACAGACAGAAGACGACACAGGGACAGAAGTGAGAATCCAAACTTGGGCTCCCTGGTAGTCAGATTAACCCAAGGGGAAGCACAGAGCTTCCTTCCTCGATGTTACTTAAGTCCATTTCGGTTCCTCTGAGGCTCTGTGTTTAATGCGTCTAAATGGCACAGAGCTAAGAAGCAATGATCATGGGTGCAAAGGGATCTACAGCACCCAGGTCAAAGACAGGTCTCCCTACATTTACTCAGAACCCTGACAGGAGATTAGCAAGTAGCTAACAATAAAAGATTGGGAAACGGCATTCTGTTTCTGATCATTATGGGCAAATTTTCTGAGAGAGGAAAGAGACAGGATGAAAATAAAGAGCAGTGATGGGGTTAATGTCAGGAGATGGGACCAGCCCAGAGTAGTAGGATGTGCACATTAGCTGGGCCCTACAGAGCCTTCCAAATCTTCTTTGGTGCCAAGCATGACGGGATATCCATGAAAGGGTATGACTACTGGGATGGCTCAATATGTTACAAAGTTGCAGGAAGAAAAGACACAGTAAGAGCTAAGTGCGGGTGATACTGTTTCAGACAACAGAGGGAGATGCAGGAGCCTGGTGGCGGTCACACTAAAGACAAAGAGAAAAAGAGTCTTTGTAATTTGTTTTGCAGACCTGATTACTGGTTGTTGTTATGAAAGGTGATGTCTGCCATGCTGACCTGAGCAATCAATGGAGAAAGGAGAGGTACCTTTGTTGGGAAATGTTTACGTAGATCTTAAAGGTAAGGTCTGAGCTGCACAGCTAAATCCAATTTACTCTAATAAATTCTGAACACTCACTCAGAGCCAAGCATCAGACTAGGAGCTCGGGAAATTCCTTGCCCTCTCAGAAAACATCAATTCCAAGCTAGAGCCCATGTCCTGGGAATGACAGGGGTGAGATATGCTCGCCTTGGAACAGACTGACCTAATTCTCACAGCTTAATGTTATGACTGTGCTAGACCAGGAGACAGGAGAGGATACGGAACGGACTCAGAGAAGTTCTACAGAAACATCCACGTGAGCACTATCCTTGATGGTGAGGGGGTTGCAATAGGCGAAGACAGAGCAGAGAAAGGAAGTCTTGAACCAAAGCGTGAGGTGAGTGCCGGGTATTATGGAAAGGGTAAAATACCCCAGCGGAGGGCAGGGGTGGGAGCCAGCAAGGCTGGGAAAGCTTGCTGGAGCCAGATTCCCCAAGATTTGAATAAGATCACATACATCCAATGCCATCCACCATTCATGACGTCAGAATTACTTGGTGGGAGCCGTTACAGTTTATACCCCTGCGCTTTAGTCATTTCAATGTGGATTATATAATCATAGGGGAAAATATAGACCTGAGGATTATGGGAAACCTGGAGATAGACGGCTGTGTAGAATGTCCTGTTGTTTCCTGTGCTGCTTTTAACAGTTCGTGGACGAGACCTCGGGCTGTCATCTATCTTTGTATGGCTAGTCTTAAGCATCATTGGGTATCTGACACAGCGTTAACTGTCCTTCGGGCTCACCCATGTTGTGGTGTGTATCCAGATTTTTTTCTTTTTCCTTTTAAGGGTAAAATACCATTCCTGGCATGCATAGCTTTCCTTTCACTCGGAATGCCTTCTAGTTGTAGATGATGCGTCTCTGAGCATAGCTGTACCTCCCAGGGAACTGAACTGTGGGTACGAGGTACTGGTACTTTAGGTCACGCACATCCAGTGGGACCCGAGAATTAGTGGTTGTTTGTTTTTGTTTGTTTTAATTTCCAATGAGTGGGTCAAGCAGAGAGGCCATTAAAGTGAAGGAGGTTGCTCAGGGTACTTACTTGCAGAGGGTAGAAAACAAGGCACACTGACTCTGTCTCCCTTTCCTCTGAGCCCTGCCTGAGGGCCTTCTACCCAGGAAGGAGACAACCATGCTGAAGGAAGCTGGGAGGGAAATGCTCAGGGTGAGGTACCTGGCAGTGCCTGGCCGTAGTCCCTTACATTCTCCACCCCTGGCAGAGAGGTTTGCCTCAACCTTTCCATGGCCATTTCCTAGTGATTTTGGTTGCCTGGGTGATTTTTGGTGAGGTGCAGTCATGACCCAGTACTTGGTGTCAGGACATCTCTAACTCTTCTCTGAGAAGGTTGGATGGGCTTATTCTGGCTTCTTGGGGAATGAGCTTCCCCAAAGCTCACATCAGCTTCAGGACAGGCGGTATGAAGGTGGCCAGCCAGGAGAGGCAGGAGCAGGCTGTGACTCGGAGAGATTCTGACTGTGGCAGGAAAGGTCAAATGGCCGGATGCAAGCATAGGACCAAGGGCAGCTGGGCCTTTGGTGACGTAGAGAGATACAAGTGCATGCCATTTCACAGCCATGCTGCAGCTTCCCGGACAGGCGGCTGCTGCTCTCCTGCTCCCAGATATTCTGGCAGGGTGGGCAGCATTCCACGGCAGACTGGGAAGTGCAGTTCAGACGTAGCTGCTCTGTATCTGGAATATTCTCTCTTGGGTGCTCCAGCCTTTTCAGTGAAATGCTTGTATTTAGGGAAAATAATCTTCCCTGGGAGATTTTAAAAGGTCTAGGTGTATTTAGTAAATCATTAAAATGAATTGTTTTTTAACACTCTTCACTGTCGTGAGCATTCCATGTCAGAAATACAGAAGAACACGTGTGCATTCTTCCTATGCCAGACTTCACTGGATAACAATAAAATCACAAACTATGTCTGTTCCTTTGGCCTTAGTTTGCTGGCTATTCCTTTGATAGGTGACCACGGGCCAATATGGGATCTTTTATTGACATCTGAACTATTAAAATCTCCAGATGATACATCATATGTCACACAGAAACAGTACCTCTATCTGTGTGTTAGTGTGGTGATTTGAATGGGGAGGGCCCATAGGTTTATATGTTTGAACGCCTGGTTCCCAGTTGGTGGAACTGTTCAGTCAGCATTAGGAGGTGTGGCCTTGTTGGAGGGGATGTGTTATTGGGTGTCCACACCACTCCAGTTAGCTCTCTCTGCCTCTACTTTGCAAATAAGATGTGAGCTCCCAGCTACTGCTCCATCACCATGCCTGCCTGCTGCCTGCCTGCTGCCTGCCTGCTGCCTGCCTGCTGCCTGCCTGCTGCCTGCCTGCTGCCTGCCTGCCTGCTGCCTGCCTGCCTGCCTGCCTGCTGCCTGCTGCCTGCTGCCTGCTGCCTGCTGCCTGCTGCCTGCTGCCTGCTGCCTGCTGCCTGCTGCCTGCTGCCTGCTGCCTGCTGCCTGCTGCCTGCTGCCTGCTGCCTGCTGCCTGCTGCCTGCTGGCTAACATGCTTCCCATCATAATGGCCATGGACTCTAAAATTATAAACAACCCCCCACACACACACACAATTAGGTGCTCTCATTTATAAGTTGCCTTAGTCATGGTGTCTCTTCAGACCAAAATAAAGTAACCAAGACAGCTACCAAATGGTTCGAGAAGCCTCAGAGCTCAAAGAGACCATATTGGAGGCAGAAGGACAGAGAGGCAAAGATTCTGAGGCCTTACTGGAGGCAGAGGCAGAGGGACAGAGAGGCAAAGGATCCGAGGTGGTATTGGCGGGGTTAACAGGAGATAACAAACCCTGTTGAGAGTACCTCCTGGGTACCTGGCTGTAGAGCCAAGGCGTGGGGTCACGGTTAGAGCTGAATCCCCAGTTTATGAGTCTCCTGAGTGGCACTGGGCGGGAGGTGCTGTGTGCAC